>NW_015161425.1:319752-433916 GCF_001447785.1 Gekko japonicus
TTAAGACAGACCCACACCCCAAAATGCCTGCAGCTCAAACACTATTAAAAGCTCTAGCAAATAAAGCAGTCTTGTAGAGCTGCCGTTAAAAAAAAAATTAAAAATTAAAACTACTGTATTTATGGTTAAGGTTATGGTTATTGTATTGTTATTGATTGTTTTAGATGTATTGTATCATTTTATTGGTTTTAATGTTGTAAGCCGCCCTGAGCCGCTTTTGCGGGAGGGCGGGATAAAAATCTAATTAATAATAATAATAATAATAATCCCCCCCCCCCGTATTACAGTTGAAAGCAAAGGTCTGAGCTTGGGAAAGATTTGAATAAAGGTCCTCAGGCTTCTTCCCAGGAGAAGGTATAGTCTTGCTATTCACCTCTTTTTAGAGTTTTGTTTTAACTAATTTACTCTTTTATCAGTAACATGGGCTGCACCCAATCTCTAAAGCTAATGAAAACTTTAAAATAGTTTATAAGGGATAATAAACTGGCACAGGTAAGGAGCAAGGGAGGTATGCCACTCAGTGACTGTACAGGCACTAGCCAATAGGTGCCAGGACAACTGCACAACCATATTCCATCCAAAACTCACTAGCACAACTGGATGTGATAGCTGTTAAAAGAACTGTAATTTCTTAGCAACAAAATATTACAGTCTTAAGTGCTGTAATGCAAAAGGAGCACAACACAATGCAATCCAGCGGCTCGAAAGCAATTAACACCAACAATGCGAGTAGACAAATGGGTACCTACCCTTAGATGGGTAGGGGGCACCCACCTCTGAGGAGGACGTGTGGTGGTGTCTCGGAAGGCGTGGATGGTGGTGCGATATCAGCGGAGGCGGCGGCGAGTGCTGGCAGAGACGGAGCGATCCCTGGTGGCCGGAGTGGAGAAACATTGGGCGACGGCGGAGGCGGTAGACGCATGGCGACGTGTGACGCAGGCACGGCGGTGCCTGATGGATGGAGCCGGGGCTGGAAACGCACACGAGCTGTGCGCCTGTGCAGACCTGCCGGCAGTTGCCGTGGGAACATCGGAGGCCTTGAGGGACGCCGTGCAGAGCCAGCAACCAAAAGAAAGATCAAGAGGACGCCGTGTCGACCCAGCTGCCGGTGGGAGAGATCAAGCTAGACGCCGAAGCCGAGCCAGCAGACAGAGAGGCCATCAAGGATCCCACCACCAGGGTGCTGGTAGGCAGTCCCACCCCCAAACATTAGATGTGGCCCAAGTTAGGAGTACAAGTTCTTAGAACGCAAAATATGTGA
The DNA here is from genome assembly GCF_001447785.1 of Gekko japonicus. Lineage (NCBI taxonomy): Eukaryota > Metazoa > Chordata > Lepidosauria > Squamata > Gekkonidae > Gekko > Gekko japonicus. The sequence goes on from NW_015161425.1 coordinate 321,014, forward strand.
ACCGCCCAGAGACCCTCCCTGGGGGGTTAGGGCGGTATATCAAGTCTAAAGTTAAAATAAAAAAAAAGGAGCACGACACTTGGTTTGTTCAGACTAACATAATCACACATAATGCACACTAAAACCACAACTCTGAAAGACCTTTAGCACTATGTGTAGAATGACACATTAAAGGCATCCCCACTCATCGACCTATACTTTTTTCTTTTAAAAATGGCTAGGCCAGCAGTCTGAAGGCATAGACCCTCAGACTGCTACCTAAATTAATTTACATTTGTCAGGACCACGTGCAGAGGCATCACCATGGCAACACAGAACAACACATTTATTTTGGGCACTTAAACACGTGGTCCCATATTTCCTATGTATAAGGAGGGGCAGATTCAGATCAACACTCCAAAAAATGAGGAGGGGAGAGACTTTGCAACATAAAGGTTTTGATTTTACTAACAGGAAAAAAGGGAACAGTCTATGCAATACGGTAGAGCAGTAATGAAAAATACAGAACAGAAATGCGATATGATGAAACAGCAAACAACAACATAAAACCTCTCCTAACGCTGCTGCCTACCTACGGTGAATAGATATGTAAGAGAAAATGAAACATAGGAGCCTGTCCAAGGAGAAGTGGGGGGGAGGTGTTCTGTGGGAAAGAAGCTGCCTTGGGAGGTGAAACTGACCGAAAGAATGCAGCACCAGGTCATTGGAACAGACATTCAGGATCCAGAAGAGACAAGGGACCAACCAGGAGGTGGGAGTAACAGGGTGTTTCCAAACTGGCTATAAAAGTCGGGAGTTTTCCCCTTCTGCATTTGTAGTGTCAAAAACAGAGATCTGGAAGTCGGATAAGTATGCATTCATGGGCCAGGTATTTGCCATGATTGGGGAAGGGCTGGGATCTTCCTTTCCAGTTGTTTAAGTAGGAAGTAAATTTCTGAGTTTGGCCTGTTGCTAATTGTTTTTGGAAATCTGGATCACTGGTTATGATCAGATGAGTTGGGAGGAAGCTCTGGGGTCTTTGGGTGAAATGGCCCTCAGTAGAACCCCTCTCAGGGTGGATTCAGCCCTGCATTCCTTTCCTCTTTGTCATGACTCTCTACATCTTGACATCAGTTTAACTCAGGCTCCTTCTATCTTTCCTGGGCCCACACACAGGTGCTCACATGGCATCAAGCCATAGAGAAAAAGGGTGTCCTCTTGGTTGCAGGTCTTGTGGGCAACAAGGTGTATAAGCCTCCCAATAAATAAGCTAAAGGTGTCTGAAGTCTTTTCATTCCTATTCTAAACCATCAACTATTGCAAAAAGACTCACCTGTGGAAACATAAGAAATACTGGTTTCTTTTACTGAAAGGGTCAGCACGGAGTACTTTTTTGATCAAAATGTCCAGATGAATATGACTAAAAGTACAGGTAATGTATTCCTCTCAAGTTAGAAAAAGCAGTGCTACAAAATACAACCAAATGGCTATGTGGTGTAGTGATTACAGTGTTAGACTAGGAGCTGGGACTCCAGGTTCAAGCCCCCACTCCGCCATGGAGACTCACTCTGAGTGACCTTGAGCCAGCCATTTTCTCTCAGACTAACCTAGCTCAGAGAGTTGTTGTAAAGATAAAATGGGGGCGAGGAGAATTTATGTCAGCTGCTTTGATTCCCCATTGAGGAGAAATAAATGAAATAAATAATAAATAAGTGTGGCCGCTTCGAAAATTATGCTTCTATTGTTGTCTGTTTTAGATGCCTATGAAAATAGATAATAGAACCCCAGAGATTTTCATTTTGGAGAGTTGGGTCAGAGGATTTTGTCTTGGTTTATTATTCATAGTACTGGTTATACTTTATACTGAATAACTGTTTGTTGGCAAGCAAGCATATGTGTGTGTGTATTTTTAAAATGACTGAGAGATATGCAGACTTCTAATTGGGAAAGTACTGTGGAAAAGGCAGATGTTGGCACAACTTTGGGTTTGCTTACAATCAGAGATAACCATCCCTTGGTTCATATATGGCCAACAGATTCTTGACTGTTCTAGCACCTTGCCAACTATTTTCAGGTTATCCATAATTTGCTAGGATGTTTTCTTAAAGATAAAACTCCTTCACCAGAGATAACCATCTTGTTAGTATTTACATGAATGTCTGTTGGGGGCAAATGAGAGAAGCCCTTCCAGTCCTGACAGGAGCTGTTAATCCAATCAGCTGACTGGGAGCTCAAAGTCTTCCCTGGATCGGTAAAGAAATAAATGGTTGAAGTGAACTGAAGAATTACTACCTCATGACAGCCAACTGCATAAACTGTCCCAGACTTCTATTCTAATTGTGAAAGTACTGTGGAAAAGTCAGATGTTGGCACAACTTTGGGTTTGCTTACAATCAGAGATAACCATCCCTTGGTTCATATATGGCCAACAGATTCTTGACTGTTCTAGCACCTTGCCAACTATTTTCAGGCTATCCATAATTTGCTAGGATGTTTTCTTAAAGATAAAACTCCTTCACCAGAGATAACCATCTTGTTAGTATTTACATGAATGTCTGTTGGGGGCAAATGTGAGAAGCCCTTCCAGTCCTGCCAGGAGCTGTTAATCCACTCAGCTGACTGGGAGTTCAAAGTCTTCCCTGGGATCGGTAAAGAAATAAATGGTTTAAGTGAACTGAAGAATTACTACCTCATGACAGCCAACTGCATAAACTGTCCTAGTTTTCCCAACAGGAAGTATAATGTTATCTGTTCTAGAATGCTAAAGCAAAGCTCTACTAGGGATGTGGTTTCTGTGGTGGCAAATATTTTGGTAGCAAAGAAGAACCGAAGTAATTTGAGGTGGCAAGTTCTGTCTTGCACATTAAACTTTTCCCAAACAGAAATATTTTTATTTCACATTAATACACTGAGCCGAAATATATTTACTCAGAAGTGTATTACACTGCTTTCTATAAGATTTGTATCCAAGTAATAATATTTAGGATTGCAGCCTTAACATTTTAATCTAATCTTCTTGAAACTAACTTTTGGTCTCTACGGTACGATTAAAAATGCATATATTTTCCCTCTAGTCAGTAATACTGGGCAGCCTACCTCCTGCATCTCATAGAAGTATTTTATTTCTTTAAATATGGATAAAGTGCCTTTCTATGTCTAGTGAGATCAAGGTCGTTTACAGAAGTATACTACAAAGATACCTGGTGAAAAGGTTTGTCTTTGATGGTTACATGAGAAAAAGATAGTAAGGCAATATGACGCTACAGAGATGGGAAGATACTGTGATTTACCTGTTAAGTTTAATGCCTTTTATGCAGCTATCACCAGGAGCAGGATCCAGGGCATTTTAAAAAGGAGATAAAAGGGAAGGATCAGATGCACACTGGGGGTTCTGTGTTAGGAGCGATATTTTAAATTTAATTTTCTGGTGTGGAGGGCCCATTGAAGAACATAACAAGAACCTGCTGGATCAGACCTGTGATTCTTCTAGGCCCGCGTAGTGTTTCACACAGAGGCTGATATGGAGGGCCAAACAAACGGGGCAGAGAGGCTGAGGCCCTCCCTTGCTTTTGTCTCCCAGGACTGGTATTCAGAGGTTTGCTGTAGACAGGACTGCAGCATCAGAACTATTGTCATGTATACAAACAGCCTCTAGGGGCAAGTTTCTGTCTCACATGTCCTTTCGTGTTGGCCCTGCAGGGTTCCTGTATGTGAGTGAGTGGCTGAGCAAGCTGATTGAGAGGCCGAATAAAAGAAGGCAGCTAAACTGAAGGCAGCTAAAAATTTTTTTTTAAAAAAACACAGTTCTTAAGTTGAAGCAAAGCTAATGTGTCCTGTTGTTCACAACACTACATATGGCAACGAGGATAAACTGAAGGCATCCTAGCAAACGAGCAGCTGCAAAAGGGTGTTGCTTTTGCTTTGTGAGTCATCATGAAGCTGGGAGAACATGGCTGCCACTGTGGGGACTGTTTCACAATCTGATCAGCAACAACAAACTTGGGAGGAATACTGTGAAATTCTCACTCATTTTTTTCACCGCAAATGATGTCACAGATGATAAAAAGAGAGCAACTACGCTTATCAGTGTGGGGCCTTCCTCTTATAGATTAATGAGAAATCTCTTACTACCTGAAAAATCCAGTGGTTAAACTTTGGGAGAGTTAGTAAATTTGTTGCAGACCCACTTTAACCCTGCTCCTAGTGAGACAGTGCAGTGTTTTAAATCTGAATATTGTTCCAGCACTTAGGATAACTGATTTGTTTATGGTTTTTGGTTGTTTTTATGATGGATTTTAATTGTATTTATATATGCATTTTATGTAAGCTGCCCTGAGCCTGCCTCGGCGAGGAGGGTGGGGTATAAATCAAATCAATTAATTGATTAATTAATTCATGATCCAGACAGTCCAGGGAGTATGGGGGGGTTTGTACCTGAACTGAGGAAGTTCTCTCAGAACTGCAATTATGGTACCATGTTGACATAGATGTTAAGGGGTTGGTTAGTCTGTGGAGTAAATGATGAAAAAATACAGAGGCAACTGCTGTCTTCACCTTTGATTCTGCATTAACATTGCCCCTGGCTATGGAATCTGCATCTAAAGATTTACAGGATTTGCAAGCACGAGCCCTATGGATGGGGGAGAATGACCTCATGCAGAGAACACCTGGACACATTTTTTAAATTGTCAGAGAACCTGAAACATAGGGAGAGCTGTTACCTTTGTGCTGGATTCCAGGCCTCTTCAACCTGTAGATTTAAAAATGCAAAAATGTTACAATTGTGGTCAAATTGGCCACGTTAGAAGAGTATGTAGGGCTAAGACAGAGTACTGCCACATAAAGTAATATGAAATATCACACCACAACTCAGAGGATGCATGGATTGGAAGAGAAAAGTCCTGGTAGGGATTTCAGGGAGTGGCTCCAACTTACTTGGAAGGGGATGGTTAGCTGATTTGGGTTTAAACTTTAAAGAACACTTTCGGGTTTTCAACCTGGAGGGGAGATTTTTTTCTTCTTGGAACATGATCTATGCACCAGGAAGTTTTCAAGGAAGAGTTTAAGTGCTATGTAGGGTACGGTGGCAAGAATGTATGTGAAACAAAACAGTACACCTCATTATTTTAAGCCCAGATCTGTTCCTTTTGTATTGAGACAAAACATTGAAATGGAATAGGAAAGATTATTAAAAGCAGGTATTATTGAACCTATAAAGTTTTCAGAATGGGCAGCTCCAGTTGTGCCTGTATTAAAACTGGGTGGTTCCATCCACATATGTGGTGATTACAAGTTGACTGTCAACAGGGTAGCACAGCTGGAACAGTACCCTATCTCTAATATAGAAGATCTTTTTTGCAGCATGGAGGTTGGCTGTTTATAAAAATAGACATTAGTCATGTCTATCAGCAACTTGAAAGACTATGGCCCCTGTCACACGGGCAGGAAACTGCAGAGGAGAAGTGTGGCTGTTTGCCCCGGGGCAAACTAACATGCAGTAAAGCGATCAGACCTACTGTGGAGGTTCTGTGGAGGTACTGTGGAGGTTCCATGGCAAGGGAGAGGTGCCGATCACAACACACGCCTGCGCGCAATGAAGAAGCGCGCGGCGCGGCGAACTGGTTTTCTTTTTTTGTGTACACTACGAATGCGCATGCTCCGTTGGGTGCGTGTGCGCATCCACGGAGACGTGGGGGGAAAAAAACCCTTTTCCGCAAGGGGACATGGGCGGGCGCCGGATACCACCGGAAACGCGATCAGACGCCCGCCCTTGCCCCGCAGTTTCTGGAAACTAGTACCTCCAAGGTACTAGTTTTTTGCTGCGCTTTTTCGGCAGGAAGCCTCAGTTGTGCCACGGAAGCGCTACGCTTCCCAGATGTGCTGGTGAGATCGCGACCGGAAACTCCGCTTGATCTTTTTTGCAGCATGGAGGTTGGCTGTTTATAAAAATAGACATTAGTCATGTCTATCAGCAACTTTTGAAAGACTATGTTACAATAAATACGCACAAAGATCTGTTTAGGTATTATCTTTTTGGCATTTTTTCTGCCCCAGAGATCTTTCAGAAGACTATGGAAGGATTATTTCAAAGGATTCTTCATGTAGTCATTTACTTGAATAGCATATTAATCACTGGAGTCACAACACATGAACATTTATGAAATTTGGCTAAAGTTTTAAACAGACTGAACGGAGCAGGATTGTGTCTTAAGTAAGGTTTTTTTTAAAAAAACCCCAGAAGTGATCTATTTAGGATATAAAATGGATGCTCAAGGCCCTGTGATGGATAAAATCCAAGCAATTCGGAAAGCTCCCAGACCTATGAATGTTTGAGCTGAAAGCATATTTAGGATTGTTTAATTATTATGATAAGTTTTCACCTAACTTGTCAACACTTCTCTGGCCTCTTTACACCTTTACAGCAACTTGCTTCTGGTCCTTATTGAATTTATACTTTGTATTTACATGATTGTACTATATTTTTATAATAGCCAATATGTTCCTCACTATTGACCTATGTAGGCCGAAACGCATCAGGTCAGATTTATAAGCCCTTGTGTTTTATTCTTTGTTATTTATACATAACGTGTGATTGGGCCCTTATATAATTTTAAAATTTGTGATTAATAAATACATGTATTTTTAATATATTTCCTTCATTACGTTTTTAATATTGGCCCCTTCCTTGCATTTGACTAACCTTTGTCAGGTTCTGGATTCTAAGTTTTAGGTTCAGTTTTTCCCCCCTTCCCCTTTTTTGTCCACATTTGGAGTTCAAACATTCCATAAATATATTTATTGGTGGAATTTTACAATTTGCACAGACCACAAACCTCTGATTTTTTTATATAATGAAAAGAAAGCGGCACCACATATGGCTTCGCCAAAGATCCAGAGATGGGCTCTCACTTTACAAGTTTATAAGTATAATATTGTGTATAGAGCTGGAAAAAGAATTGGGCCATACAGATGCTTTGGGCTGCCTACCTTTACCTGAAGTGCCTACAACCAAACACAGTGACGATTGTGTTTTGCTAATATGTTGCCTTGACACTCTGCCAGTGACAGCCAGACAGATTAAGTCATGGACTGATACAGATGCCATATCAGCCAAAATCAGAAAATTTATATTGTGAGGATGGCCACATTTTTTGGAAGATAAAAAATTTATATTATTCTGCCAACATCGATGGGAATTGAGCGTCAATGATGGATGTGTATTGTAGGGCACCTGTGTGGTGATTCCAAAACAAGGATGGGAGACCATATTATAAGACCTACACCAGGCCCACCCAAGAAACACTAAGATGAAAGGCTTGGCTAGGAGAACCTATGGTGGCCAGGTATGGACCAGGAAATTGAGCACATGGTACAGGCTTGTGATGAGTGCCAAGAAAGCCATAAAATGCCTACTGTGGCTCCCCTCCATCCTTTGGAGTGGCCAGATCAACCTTGGAGGCAATTACATGTAGATTATGCAGGTCCCTTTGGTAATATGTTCCTCATATTGGTAGATGCTAATTTGAAATGGGTGGAGATTTATCCTGTGTCTGCATAAACTAGTGAAGCTACTATTGAAAAGTTAAGAATGTGTTTCAGTATGCATGGCTGCCTGAAATGCTCATGATAGATAATATAAGTTCCTTTACTAGTCCATAATTCAAACAGTTTATGGAACAAAATGGCATTCAGTATGTTACCATATCACCTGGATCAAATAGCCTAGCAGAATTGGCCATGCAGTCTTTTAAAGAAGGCATCTCCTAGATACCAGATGAAAATCTCGATATAAGGCTTGCTCGTTGTTTGTTCAGTTATAGAATTTCACCACATTCTAGCACAGGTTTATCTCCAGCTGAAATGTTAATGGGCAGAAAATTGAGGTCCAGGTTTGATTTGTTGCACCCATACCTGACTGAACCTATGCATAATAAAAAGGTAAAGTTTTCCCTTGCTTGAAAGCCAGTCAAATCCGACTCTAGGGGGCGGTGTTCATCTCTGTTTCCAAGCCGAAGAGCCAGCGCTGTCTGAAGACATTTCCGTGGTCATGTGGCTGGCATGACTAAACACCGAGGCACACGGAACGCTGTTACATTCCCACTGAAGCAGTACCTATTTATCTACTTGCAATTTCTCGCTTTCGAAATTGCATAATAAACAGCATAAATTAAGCTGCTACTATTTCTGTAATACTTTAAGTCAAAACTACTTTTAATATTTAATATATATAATGTATCTCTTTGCTGTATCTCTATACTGTATAATGCCTGTAATTACTCTGTTGTAACAATTTAAACAATCTCTCAGAATAATACAGTCCAAATATTTTTTAGGTCAAAATCTGACCAATGTTTCACTTGACATCCTTGAAAGAAAAGGAAAAAAACTTGAGCTTGCCAAAACAGCTGCCTTGAAACAAAAACAAAGCAAAACCCAATACCAGCAAGTCCAAAAGAACAGAAAATAGATAATAAAAGCAAAAAACCCAAACAAAACCCGCCAACCAGAACCAGGAGGAGACATCTATGATAAAAGTTTTTGATGCTAGTTACTGCTGAAGTAGTCCTACAGTCGAACTTTTAGAGACCCTAAATTGTTATATAAAGTTATAGGTTCCAGGACACACCAAGCTACAAGGCAGAATGAGATGAACAGGTTAGTAAGTTATATAAAACGATTCTCTTCTTTCCTGCTGTCTTTATTCATGAGGTGGAGGGAAATCTATCTCTGTGAGAGAGTGCTCTGGCTTCTCCCTAGCCCTCCCTTGTTCTGTCCTTTCTTTAGTAGCTGCCACCACCCAGGCTCAAGCAGTTTGTTTCCTTCCTCAAACGCAATGATCTGGCAACAGTGATTCATGCAATGGTAACCTTGAAATTAGATTACTGTAATGCTCTCTACATGGGGCTGCTCTTGTCCCAAATCTGGAAAACATGTGGGAGCACATCCAGCCCGTGCTAAAAGCTCTGCACTGGCTGCCTATAGCATACCAAATTCGGTTAAAGGTGCTGGTTCTTACCTTTAAAGCCCTATATAGTCAGGGACCACCTTTCCCCACATGTTCTCCAGAGAGCACTACGATCGGGGTCCCAAAAGTGCCTGGCTTTGCCGGGCTCCAGAGAAGCCAGGCTGGCTGTGATGAGGGCCAGGGCCTTCTCAGTGGAGGCTCTGCACTGGTGGAATGAGCTCCCGAAGGACATCAGGGCCCGGTGGGACCTTTTACAGTTCCGCAGGGCCTGTAAGACAGAGCTCTTCCACCAGGCCTTCGACGCAGTGGTGGGCAAACTTATTAGTCAAGAGAGCCAAATATCAACGGTACAACGATTGAAATTTATTTTGAGAGCCAAATTTTTAAAATTTAAACTATATAGGTAGGTACATTGTTATTAACTTAATTAGGGTACTCCTAAACTGGCCTTTGCTAAAAATGTCCTCAATCTGATTGAGGTACGTTCGCTGAGGTCGACCCCTTCTAACTCTCCCATCCACACTCGTCTTGTATACTTGTTTCATCTCCTTTTGGTCCTGATTGTTTGTATTGTTGGATGCTGCTTATGCCCGCCATCACTTAGGAATCATCTGAGCACTAGCAGTTTATATGTTCTTATGTGTTTTTTACTGTGATTTTAGATAAATTGCTTGTATTGTTTTACTATCCTGTGTAAGCCACGCTGAGCCCGCTTCGGTGGGGAGGGTGGGGTAGAAATTAAATAAATAAACAAATATCTGTTACTTAAAGCATAGATACGGGCTATGTGCATGTGTGAATTACTTCATCATCCCTCCTGGGCCACTAACTGTATAGCCTGAATTTCTGGCCTGTTGTGTGGAAGAGTAGTCAGCAATAATCTCTCTAAGCTGTGGAGTCTTGTGAGCAAACATTCTTCTTTGTGAGCTACTGGCATTAAAGTTGTAAGCGAGCAATTTGGCTGCTGCATAAATTAGTTTGCTCTGGAGCCATCCTTCCTGAGCTAAGATAAAAATGTGTGAGCCGGAGGCTAAAAAATTGTGAGATAGCTCACACTAGCTCAGCTTAGAGGGAACACTGGTAGTCAGATGCCCTTTGGTGAGATCTTTGAACATTATCTGAAATCTTTAAAAGGAAAAGATCTTTATATGCTGAAATATAACCTCAATTCACTAGGGCACTGGGAAACTATATCAAAACATTACAAGGTTTTACACAACTAAGAAAAGAAATAAACACATGAGGCTACGCTGTACCAATCAGTCGATTCAATCAATTTTTATTATGGTTCATGACCAGCACATATCAATTTAAAAGTTTTAAGAAATAAACAATAGTAAAATTTACAGAATTTAATAAAAATGCTATAAATTAAAAAAACAAAAATCATGATTTGCACATGAAACGCAGACAGTGGAGAACATTTAATTCACAGGGCTCTTTTTGTAGCAGGTACTCATGTGCATATTAAGCGAAAAACCCTAATGTAGCCAATCCTCCAAGAGCTTACAGTAGCTCCTGTAAGAAGAGCTCTGTAAGGTCTTGGAGGATTGGCTACATTAGGGGGTGTGGCCTAATATGCAAAGGAGTTCCTGCTACAAAAAGAGTCCTGTAAATCATTCCTTGCAAATTCTATAGGCTGTAGCAAGGAATCTGGCTCAAGCAAATGTAAGCTGAGGAAATGTTTAGAGAAAAACTTCTTAGTAATTTCTAATGCAGGAATCCTTCCAAGCAAAGGTTGTAAGATCTTCATATGAACTTCCTGATGAAAACAGCAATGAAGCTGAATATGCTCGATTGTCTCAACCTTGTTTGCTCTGTGAGGGCAGACCCTCTCAGCCACTGGAATCTTTTTGTAACGTCCCTCGACAACCACAGAGGGGAAGATATTCCATCTACCCATGGAGAAAGCCCTGCAATGGGACGGAATCTCTAATGACGATAAATAGGCTGCTGGGGTCAAAAGGTATCTCATTTTCATGGGGCCAAGAAGTATAGAGTCTGTCAATACCTCCCTGCGGTTCGGTATCCAACGTCCTTTTAAAAAAAAACTAGGGCCCTTGCTTGCTCTAAGGACATTGTTAGAAGAAACTCAGGGGAAGGCTAAGCTGTACAGGCACTGGTGTTACCTTGGCCTTCTCTTCTCTGGAATAGATGCAAGCCCACGAGAACTTTTACACCAGGTTTGTCATTGCATTGTTTCCCTTGTCCCCTGTTCCTTGGCTTGTGCACCTCTTTGATAGGACATCCTCCAGACTTCCTGTCCCAGCTGGGTTTTATTTTGACCTCTCATGACAGTAGGTTTTGAGTTCCCATGTGTACCCTTTCCTCCAAGCACATCAAGGCACACATCCCAAAACCTTTTTGGCCCAACTGAGGAAATCCAAATAGACATCTATCTTGCCCCTTCCTAGCATATGAGCAAATGGGCATCTCTGTTCTGTGTATCTGTGTCCACAAAGGAAGCTCATCTCCTTTCAGCTTGAAATCTGAGGCATTTTATGTCTCCATTCCCAAGAAAGAATGTTTTTTTCTGAGATCAGAGCCTCCCTGAGTGTTAATCAAGCCATTCTGCATTCTTTTATGGCAATGAGTTGAACCAAGAGGCAGAAGCCTTGAAATGTCACTGCTGTAGAGAAGTCTTAAATCTCTTTGGGTTATTATTACCTCACAGCAGCTGAGACTTTTCACTTTCCTCTGTTGCACATGTGCACATGCTTCTCTCCCCCCCCCCCCAAGCAGAATGTACTAACAAATTTAGGACACGTGGTGTAACACCACTACTAATACAGTTTAGGATTGGATCCCAACTTCATTTTTGCCATACAGAAAGACCTTCTACCTGCAGAAGGATGTGACAGATTTTGACCACTTTCCTCACTTTTCCCTCTACAACATTCCCAGGGTTCACCTACTCTCTGACACAAATTTGGGTGCAGGGACAAGCAGGCAAGAATACATCCTTTAATTTTTTTTTTCTGCCTGAATCTTAGCTGTGCCTGGGCCTGGGGGAAGGCCATCTTGACTGCCCAGAACGGATGCAGAACTTTGCAGAGTTTATCCACAGTGAGCAACCAAATTCTACATGAGCATCATCCTTGGCCAATTATTCAGGGCTGGGAGGGGGGAGTTAAGAAAGAAGCAGAGCTGACCAACATTGACCATTCTTGCCTCTCAGATGTAATCACCTAAATGCAGCTTCCAGATCTTCCTTTGACATAGGTAGATGACCAATTAATTAGTTTGTCCATGGGGAGGGGGAGATTCCCCTCCATCAATAGAAAGCAGGGGACAAATGGAATTCCGCTGAGGTATTTGTACAAATTGGAGGATATTTGCAGAAGCACAGTCAGGAGCACACTTTCAACTAGCTTCAGGCTGTGGTACAAAGTTGAGCTTGTATACTTACCGAAAACAAAAATATGTTAAGGTGAATTATTTCACAATATATCATACAAATATCCTGTATCTTATCTAATTTTGCCCCTTGTATAAATAACTTTACCCTAGATTCATTCAGACCATACTTCTTGCAAACTATACATTTTGGATGACCCAAGAGATAACTCGCTGCATCAGATCTGGAGTCCATCTGGTCCCACCTCCAATTTCCAGGACATGAAGTCAGTACCTGTCCTCAGTGAGTTTGTCTAATGCCTTGTCAGGTAATCTAAATCAGTGGCTACTACATCTTCTAGCAGAAAAATTAAATAATAGGCATGGCCTCTGCCTCCCGGCCCTTATGTTTGGGGGTCTCCCATCCAGGGTTGGCCCTGCTTAGCTTCCAAGATCTAACAAGATCAGGCTATCCAGCTCAGGGCTCCCCATGCTGTGTTTTGATTCTGACAAGGGGACAGGGTTGCCACTAAAATTTTATTTTTTCATTTCCCTGACTTTTCCTGACCAATGTTTGTCAATTTCCCTGACTACCATTCAAATATAACCACAAGTTAAAAAAAGGAATAGGTTGTGTTGCATTAATGCAAGGCTTAATGAAATGTTCCACTCTACAGCTACACAAGTCTCAACTGCAAAAATATTTGTCAAAGCAAGAGATTTAATATCAGCTTCTTTCAACATTAACTGCAGCAACATCTGTTTTGCAACTGCACCAAAAATTACACCAAGATGCAAACTTCAGTTCAAGTAAACTCTGAATGCTAACAAATGACATAACATTTTTGTTGTTGTTTTAAAGGTACACTGAAAAATTATATAAACGTTCTATCTAAAATGGTTGGGAAAGGGCATCATTAAGTTTCACTTGTATTCTGCTACTTCTCTATTCCAGTTGCCACAAGAACGGATCATGCTCTTGCAGCACCAGGTCAAAAATCCACTGCTTGAATATATTTTAATCACAATTTCCCTGACTTTCCATGACTTCAGGTCAGTTTCCCTGACCAATTTCCACTGCCCTGATTTTCCAGAAAGTGGCAACCCTGAAACGTGGAACACCATGGAGTACGTTCACTCCTGAACTCCTCCCAGTAACAGCATAATCCTCCTTCCTGTGGAGGGTGGTGTGTTTCTGTTGTTTCCTTTATTGCAGTTTTCTGCAGTTGGGCAGCAGCATCCTGATGTCAGGTGATTAGCAGCCAATAGGGTTGACTCTTTCCATCAGCCTGTGTTGGGGGACCCATTGGTTGGTTGTGGTAGGGTTGCCCTGGACAGCAATACAATTGCTGTATTCTTGGCACCATGGAGTGGGATCTTTCCTGCACATTTTGTCCCTGCTGAACTGAACAAACATAGGATACCATCTGGGCCTACATCAGGTCTAAGGTTGGGATTTCCCATTACTTTTGGGGCTTGCTATTTCTGTCCAGAGTGATTTCAGTTTATTCTTTTTGTCTAGACGAGATACTTTGACAGACAAAAAGCGCCACCAACTCCCAGTTGGGTGCTTTTGATAATTATATACCTAGATATTCCTCCAGTTTCTTCATACCGGCTAGGTTTTATTGTATGACTACTATATTTATGTTCTCAGAGCACCAGGCTTTCCAGTCCCTCCCACCTTAGTTCAGAGGATTGTAGCCTTACTGTAATTTTATCATAATTATATACACACTCGCCTGCATTGCCTTTCCAAATTTCCTTATTACTGCAGTGTATCCTGCAACTTTCTCATTTCTTTGAACAGCCATAATTCCTTCTGTATGTTCATAGCCAAGTTGTACTAATTTACACTATCACATCATTTGTAAGGGGTGTATTGTTTCCAACCAAGTGACATCTAGCTCCTCTCAAGTATTCCCCCATAAACTCTTTCCTGGAACCTATTAACATCTATGAAAACCACTATTCCCCTGTGCTACTTGGGCAGCACTTCATTAACATGGTGGAAGAGTTTATCACTGGGACTGTGATCCAAGGCTCCCTAGTTCTTGCAAAGTAAATACATACCTGTAGATAGTGCCCTCCAGAGATCAAATTGCCAACATTTGCTGGATTATGGAGAAAGCAAGGGAGTACCAGAAAAACATCTACTTCTGCTTCACTGACTACACTAAAGCCTTTGATTGTGTGGATCACAACAAACTATGGCAAGTCCTTAAAGAGATGGGAGTGCCAGACCACGTCACATGTCTCTTGAGAAACCTGCATAAGGATCAAGAAGTGGCACTTAGAACCGGATATGGAACAACTGATTGGTTTAGCATAGGAAAAGGAGTACGACAAGGATGTAAATTGTCACATTGCTTATTTAATTTATATGCAGAGTACATCATGCGAAATGCCGACCTGGATGAATCAGCCAGAATTAAGATTGCTGGGAAAAACATCAACAACCTCAGATATGCAGACGATACCACTCTAATAGCAGAAAGTGAAGAGGACCTCAAGAGCCTCTTGCTAAGGGTGAAAGAGGAGAGTACAGAAGTTGGCTCGAAACTCAACATCAAAAACACTAAGATCATGGCATCCGGCCCCATCACTCCTTGGCAAATAGAAGGGGAAGTCGTGGAAGCAGTGACAGACTTCACGTTCCTGGGATCGAAGATCACTGCAGATGGTGATGACTGCAGCCATGTTCCTGGGATCCAAGACCACTGCAGACGGTGATTGTGCGACTGAACAAGAACAGATAGTGCTCTGCTACATAACTACATGAGAGTGCCCAAGTTTAAAGAGTGCATGTGTGAGCTAGCTTGCTACCCAGATGTCCCACAGCTGATAAGGACAATACATTACCCTCCTTCAAGTTTCGCTTTAATTAGGCTTAATACCTCAGGTCAATCAGGCTGAACTAATACAACATTGCTTTTGAAGTACACCAGCTCTTACAAACATGCTATTTCCTTGGATTAATTTTAAATAATATATAGGTGGCACTTTCTTCTTGAAGTCAATGGGCTTAGAAGGGTGTAACTGTGCTTAGGATTTCCTGAATCCTTACCTTTTCCTTCCATGCTTTGTAAGACTGTGATCCTTCATCTCTGGATTCCTCCACCCCCAAGATCTATTGCATTATTTAAGCCCTCCAGTTTTAAATAAGTTTAATTTTCCTCTTTTTGTTATCAGATCAATCTTGCCACTCAACTCAGTCTCTTTCACAGCTGACATTTAACTTTACTCCCCAAGGTTGACTTCTAGCTTGGCTCAAGTGCCCTTACTGGTCAAATTGATTAGTTAGCAGTTTAATTTAATGCCATCATCATTACTCCACACAAGTTTGCTACCACCATTTTGCCTCAGCCCATTTTGTTTCAATCTCTGCCGTGTGGTCAATGTTATTGGGGTAGATTGATTCCTGAACATCGTGGAATTATTTCCATTGCTTCAATTCTATGTCACTTAATGCTAGTTAACCATTTGGAACCCTGTTTATTGCTTTATTATCCTAATCGGGACCACCTGCCCGTTAAGATATAAAGGTAAAGGTTCCCTTGCTCGAAAGCCAGTCAAATCCGACTCTAAGGTTGCGGTGCTCATCTCCGTTTCAAAGCCAAAAAGCCAGCGCTGTCCGAAGACGTTTCCATGGTCATGTGGCCGGCATGACTAAACACCAAGGCGCACGGAACGCTGTTACCTTTCCACCGAAGTGGTACCTATTTATCTTGCTTTCGAACTGCTAGGTTGGCAGGAGCTGGAACTAGAGACGGGAGCTCATTCCATCATGCGGCACACTCGGGTCTCGAACTGCTGAACTACCGACCTTCCACAGCCTGTAGTTCAGCGTCTTAACCACCTGAGCCACCGCAGCTCCTTCCGTTAAGATATACCCACCGACAAACTATCAAGTGAGATCCTGCCACCTGATGAAGGGCTGAAAAGCCTGAGTTTTTAAAAAATCCAAAACATGCTATTCTAACTCACAGAAGTATAGATTCAAATGAAAAACCACCAGTTCAACAAAATGTCATTAAGTCCATTCCTGCATGACTGTTACTTCACATTTCACAAGCTTGAGAGCTAAAATAAATGTCTGATATAATGGACCCTGCCTACTGTGTTTTAATCAATTGGGATTACAAATCCCCTATAAACCAGAGACACGGCTGCTGAATTACCTACCTGATATCCCTAGACATCAGCAAATGTTTGCCTTTTACATATGATTGCTGCTGCCAGGCTGGTTTTTGCCAGGAAATTGGGGGGGGGGGATATCCCAGAACTACAAAACTGTTGAAAATAAAGGAGATCTATATTTTAGTAAAATTAACTGCTTATTGTAAAAATAGAGATACATGCCCTGACCTGGATAGCCCAGGCAAGACGGATCTCATTGGAAGCTAAGCGGGGCTGACCCTGGCAAAGATTTGGAAACCTCCAAAGAATACCAGGGTTGGGAAGCAAAGGCAGGCTATCAAACCACTTCTCTGAATATCCTCCATGCCCCAGCAAGAGTCGCCAGAGGTCTCCATGACTTCCAGGCACAGGTACACACAAATGCAAAAATACCAAGAAAAGAAAAGCAGATAGAGTAGACCGTTTATGGTCAAGAGCAATACAAAGAATGGAACTGGCAACTGTATAATTGGGAATAGTATTAATATTGTCATTTGCTGGTGATGGGTTTTCTATGTCCATGGAGTCAGGATGAAAGGGGGTTTAGACTGGCAATGTATCTTAAGAGGTTTTTTGTATTTTTTGTACATATCTGTAATTTATTTTAATTGGAAGAAAGGCTGCAAGTATTCTTAATTCAAGATTCGACTTCCCAATAATTATGGCTTTGGCTGTATGCACTGTGGCCAAATGAACTAATTATAATTAATCATAGTTGTGTTCATGTTCCACTGCTGTGCAAGCGGAAACACTTGTAACAGTAGCATTGGTAATATGCTAATTTGTGCAAATGGTTTTCTCAATGGACATTTCAGGAAGGAATGCATTCAGAGGTCATCTTCAAGTTTCTTCTTAAATGTTTGCAAAGATCACATCTGGCCCTGGGCTGAAATTGTTATAATTTATTTGATCCCTGTTACAGACATGAATGAGTCCTTAGCTGTTTTCTTCTTATGCCTCTCCCCATTCCCAAATTACTACACTTGTTACCTGTCTTCTGCCATCAGTTCAGAGATAAATCTTGGTATCCATGAAAATTCTGGAGCAGTATTAGAATTATCATTGGCTGGACCACTTCAGACCTTGCAAGTTGTCACCCTTAAATTTGGGTCAAGGGCAGTCTTACCATTTAAGCAAACAAATGTAGAAAATTCAAATTCCACTGAGTTCGTATGTAATCTTAAAACCAGAAGTTCCACATTCACAATAACAAACACAAATTGATGCAATAGGATTCAGAGTCTGTATTTCTTCACGGAGAATGACAGGGCTTCATGTGAAGAAAGCACAGAACTTGGTCCAATGCTAATGGTCCATTCAGATTTTGCTGTGATTTACCAGACTCTTTATTGCTTTACCTAGTTGCTGTTCTTCGGAATGTTTTTAGAGACCTACCTCAGCCTGACAATATTAAACAATGTAGAAAAAGTTTCCCGCATAATTTTTAAAAAATCTACAATAAAAATCCACTCATCAACAGTGGATGCAAGTAAATTGTATCTTAGATAGTAGGACTGCATGTATGCCATGTTTTAAGGAGTTTATACTCCACATTTATCCCCAGTGGTGACCTATGCTCCCTCTAAGTTGTGGAGTCTTGTGAACAAAAAATTCTACTTGGTGAGCTACTGGCATTAAAGTTGTGAGCGAGCGATTTGGCTACTGCATAAATTAACTTGCTCTGGAGCCATCCTACCTGAGCCAAGACAAAAATGTGTGAGCCCGAGGCTAAAACCTGTGAGCTAGCTCACACTAACTCAGCTTAGGGGAACACTGGTGGTGACCTAAATTGGTTTACATTGTTAGCAGGTAGCAGGAAATAAATGGAGAACACTGCTGCTCCTGCCTTATATACAGTACACTGAAATATTCTAAGGCCCCTGCCACACGGGGGGAGGGGGGAACACGGGCAAAGTGCAGCTTTTTAGAGCAGCACCAAGAGACACACATGGCGGCTGGATCAGATAGATCCCCTGAGCTACCGCACAGTTACTCCCCGGCACGATGAGATGCCAGGGAGGGGGGAGCCACTGAAGGGAGAATGAGGAAGCCGGCTGCGCATGTGTGTGCATGCACAGTTTGGCCAGAAGCCTCGAATGCTCCTGAAGACGGGCGCGCCGGCGATCCCACAACCACGCTTGCTGCGGCGTTTCAGGTAAATCCTGCTCTTTTGCAGGTTCTTTTCTGATGCGCATTTTTGGCCTGAAGAGCTGGATCAGGGATGGGTGCACGCCGCTTCCCAGATGTTGCGGTGGGATTGCACCGTTTGCTGCGCCCCCAATCCGGATCTCTTCCGGCCCTAAACCTCCCGTGTGACCGGGGCCTAAGAGGAATATTTCTGTGTCCGTGACTTTCCTGTGCCTGGGGGTCCATGATTGCAAGGATAGGACAAATTCAACCACTAGGACCCTTTGTACAGCCCTCACACTCTTGTTAAGCTTTGAAGTATCCCATTTCAAGCTTTGTGTCCATTTTTCCAGCTGAATTGATGTATAAAAAGCCATATGAACTGTAACTAAATACCAGAGATAAAAAAGACTGAGATAGTCGGGAAAGAGTCAAATATACAGACAGGGTAATGCAACAATCTTAAATTAGCACCCAACCTTCCACTTTTGCTTCACAAAGTAAAAACCCAAACATTCAGACGAGTCATTTATTTCTGCAAGTTCACAACAGAGTATCACCTCATGGACTTAGAACCATGAAATGCCACAGCAAGTTTTTAGATTTGAAAATTGGTTGTTTGTCATGTTTCACAAGCACTGCTAATTACACATGAGCTTAGTGGTCGTTTCAAGCAAGCCAGGATGCTCCCTGAAATGCTAAAAGCATTTCCAGAGCATCTTTATTTGCATTTACAACAGTGGAAACATATTTACCTTCCGGGATGCCAGATGAATGCCTTGTGTATGTCTGTGTCCAGTAAGCTTTGATTTAGGCTACGTTAGGTTAGCTGGGTCAGCCCCCTTCAAATACTCCAGTGGGTTTCTAATGGATCCTTCATTGTATCTCTTGGTGCTCCTGGGAGGTAAGCAGTGGTTTTTGTAACACGTTCACAGTTACTCCCATTCCTTTAGGGTTTTTTTTTTTTTAACTGCAGTCAACCATTTTATGTGCCACAATTACTGAGGTGTTTTGGAATACATTTATAACGCACTATAATTACAACAATCCCTATAAATTATATGCATGCCATTATACAGCAATGCTTTCCAGCTATTTATGATGCAGTCCAATGATTTGTTTTCATCAAAAACGGGCTGCTTTCTGGAAATGAGTTGGCCAGTTTCAAATGAATGCAACAAATTCACTTTACCTGAATTCATTATTTCAGCTACTAGTTGCAATTGCTTAAGGTTGCAAATTTGGAAAAAAAATTGGCTCGCCAAGGGAAAACTTGTAGGAAAAGACACGAGTTCTCTGTGCGTTATGCTGTCAGAACCGGAGGCAGTGCTTTTTATTTGGGGCTCACGCCTGTGTGGTAAGTCATGCCACTGCCTGTTACAGCCTTTAACCTTAATTTTACATATGGAGCGGCATCTGTGAAGGGAGGGGTGTATACTGTACCTGCTCAGTCAGTTCCTCAGCTCTGGTTTTGAAAACCAATTTCAAGGTTTATCCATGGTGAGCCGAGGGATCCCCGGGGAAGGCCCCCCCTTTCTGTGGCAGATTGTGTTTTTTTTCTTTTATAAAAATATGTGTAAACAAACTAATTGTTTTCTCAGAAGCAGGAAAGCTAAGCAAGTTTGGAGGGAAGAGAACAGCTGATGAAAAAGTGGGATGGAAGAAAAATATCCTGCTGCAGGCAGCTGTATGTTATTGTAATTAATGGAATGGCTGCCCGAGGAAAAATACTGTACATGTAAGGTTGCCCCAGTGAGAGGGACTGAATTTTACACACTGATTGGAACTGATCAGCCCAGACGTCTGTTGCTGGGACATTTTCATGAAGATTATATGGGTTCAATTATTGAAATGATGGCAAATGTCCCTGTGAAAAGGAACAAGGCCGTGTCTCATGTAATGTACCTTTTCTACCAGTGAACAGTGTCTTCCTTAACACTGATTTCATTTCCGTGCTTCGTATTGGGCTCCGTACTTTCTGCCCACCAGTGCTGAAATTAAAAACAAGAATCTACATCAACTAAGGTCTCTACCTTTATTGATTCTTCCTGCCTGTTACACTGTACATTTCTGAAGGAAGTTTATTGAAAAGAGACAAAAAAATCCATGTATGACATTCTGTTATGCATTTAATCTTATATATGTAGCACAGCACCATATGAGGGGTATCTTGAAAACATAATTGTACTGAAGTGTGATTTCCCTTTCATATCACTCCCAAGATACATCTGTAAATCAACAGTATTTTAACTTCTGGTCACCTTTAGTACTTCCAGCAATAACAATGAACAAGTTAATGCAAGCGCACGCAAGCTTTCTGGTTAAGTACCTGGAATAAGAGGGAAACCAGGAAGATCTTCATTAACAACTCAAATCATCACAAATACTGGCCAGAGGTAGCTAGAGGACCAATAATTATACAGATACCCATTCACTCATCAATTCCTTCGTTATCTCCAATTAAGTTCTGAACACTTGACCCAAGATAAGGTCCCCAAACTGTGATGTGTAATTGTGATGTGGGTTTAATTATACATAAACATATTTGCTGATTACATAACAATAAAAAGGTAAAGTGAGCCACTGAGTTGCAACCAACTTATGGTGACTCCATGAAGGTCCACCTAATGGGGTTGTCAAGGCAGAGATGAACACAGGTGGTTTGCCATCACCTTCCTCTGCATAGCAGAGGTGGTCTCCTATCCGAGTATGGACACTGCTTAGTTTCCAAGCTCTGAGGAGATCAGGCTAGTCTGAGCTATTAGGGCTGCTACACATAATAACCACCTTTAAAACCCTCTTTGGCTGATGGTCAAATGATGCCGCTAAGAAACATACTCGAGGAGCTGTTTCTGTTGGCTGCTATGGCTCTGAAATCACATGATCCTACCTGACTCTTCAGCACCATGAGGTGAGCCAGGTTTCATGCTCCATGGGAAACCACATTTATTGCATTGATTTAATCAACAAGAGGTGTAGATTCTTTACGATGGCTTGATGGGACATCAACAGGCAAGGGTATATGTATATATATTTTTAAAGAATACATAATTCAGTGGTGGCGGAAAGTGCCATCAAGTTGCAGCTGACTTACGACAACCTCACAGTGTTTTCAAGGCAAAAGATGGGCCAGAGGTTATTTGCCATTGCCTGCCACTGCATAGCAACCCTGGACTTCTTTGGTGGTCTCCCATCCAAGTACTAACCAGGCCAACCCTCCTTAGCTGCCAAGATCTCATGATATCAGGCAAGCATAACTGTATTACTTCCAGTCAAGTGTAATTTCATATACCACTTATTCTACATCCTTCTTCCACAGTAAGATTTCAGTCAAATCCATAAACTGTGTGGAGCAGTATGAGAGCCAGAACACTCAGGTCTGAATTTATACTCTTGTCATGGAAACTTGCTGTTGTGGGTCTGTCATTCTCATTCTAACCTACCTTAAAGGGCTGTCGTGTGGATCAAGTAGAGGAGAGAACAAGGTAAGCTACTTTGGGTCGACATTAGAGAGAAAGGAAGAGTATAAACAAAGTAAATAAAACCAACAAATATACCCAAAGCCAAAAGATTCCAATGAGTTCAGAAGGGACCCTTTTCAATCTTACTTCTATAGCAGCCAGAAGTGACGAAACATGAAACACAATTTTAGAGGGCTAAACTGATTACTGCAGTCAGATTTTCTGACCATTTGCTAAAAACTGTGTCAAATTCCCAACATACTCAAGACTTGTAATTATGCTTTTACTTCATGCAGCAGAAGAGACTTAGTAACCATTGTGGGCATTCACAGATCTAACCTGTCTAAGCAACCTTCTTTAGACATGTAACCAGCTCCCGACAAACTGAAATATTCCAGCTCAGACCGAAGGTGTAACACCATGGGTGCTTATTATTACCTCCGATCTATAGTATCTTGCTGCAGTTGAGTGAATCACTGCCTCTTCACCACCAGCAACTGCTCATCAAAAAATTACACAAAAACTATGCTGAAAGAAGCAAGATGAGGATAGATGTTAGAGGCAGGGATCACTGGAAAAAAGGACAGCTAGGTTCACTGCCTGTGTTAAGCTTGTATTTTAGAAGTGAAATAAACAATTCCATGCAACAAAGCGAATTTATATAACTCAACTGTGAAAGAACTTCGGATTCCCTTCTACCAACTAGGATGGGGAGGGCTTCTGGCACTGTCACAAGACAGGGAAGAGGAACAGGAAGTGCTTTCTCCTATAGTGATGTAGCATTCCTTGTTTGTTCCACCACCTCTTATGGAAGGGACAGTCCCCCAGGCTCCAAAAACAAAAAGGCAACAGCTGTTGAAGATAGGTTAGCTTAAGGCATTCACAGTGACCCCCCTCACATTTCCTTTCCCCCCGGAAATCAGGCCAGCCTCTCAAGTCTATCCTGTTCCACCCACTTCTCTGAATACTGATGGCAAAGGGCTGCCTTTCCCCCCAAATTACACAGAACCCACAAGGGGGCTCTCCTACCAGTCCTCAGTGTGGAGACAGAGCAGTATGAGGAGGACACCAGTGGCAAGAGGCTAGTACCAGAGTAACAGTGCTGTGCAACAGAGAACAGAACTATGCATACAGAAGTACAGAATCCAAACCAGAAACTGGAGGGGCATTTAGTCTGCTGAACAGGCTCAGTCTGCTGACTTGACTGAATTCATCGTTCACAAATGCAATCTGGTACCCACTGGAAAGGAATAACTCGAGCTGTTTTTATTTGTCTTTGAGGTGTGATAAATTAAGCTACTAATTGCTCTCTGTGAAGAGCCCAACCAACACATTTTTTAACAATAAAAGCAATCCACTTTATATTGTATCGAGATAGAAAGCAATAGACAATATAAGGTCCATTATAAAAACAACAACAACATTGCAACCTTTTCAACTTTGTCGAATTGGATTTCCCAGCTTGTAAAGGAACCTTAAAAACACTGGGCAGAGTTTTGAAAACATTTAATGCATTAATAACTGCTAATAAACTTCAATAGAGCTAGTGCAGGAAAATGTTTTGGTAAATTGTACCCCAGTTCTGAAAAACAGGAAATATTACTGAGTCTGTTCAACTTGTGAGAAATAAGCATAAAGAAAACAGCAATCCCCCCCAAAAAATGCGTCGTGTTTATGCCACAGAAAATATACAATAAAAGTAACAATAAACTTTAAAAGCAAAACAACATAAAGCGATTTTTAAAAATGAATGATTACTCCTGAGTATCTGTCACCATACTAAGCTTGACATGAGCTTAACATGATTAAAAATATACTAGACATTCATAGATGAAACCACCCACAATCATATGACCAAACTCACTTTAATTAAAGCTTTTATGCATATGCAAATAGGGTTTAAGCCACTTGCTAAGTGCTGGGAGCTGAGAAGAAACTTGCCCTGTGGACAAAAAATTTTTTATCTCTTGCCAACTAATTCTTGAGTGTCTGCTGCCAGCCTCTGACAGGCAGGATACCGTAATGAAGGGACAACTTCCTGATCTGCCTTCAAGATTTCTTTGTTCCTGACAGTTGGTGATTGAACACATTTACAGATATGGCACATAAAAGTAAACTGTGTCCACATAGTTAGATTTAAGCATGATAAACACCACAAAAATGAGGCCGTAAGCCACAACCCATCTGCCGCAGAGCAATTCTAAGCCAAGGAATGTGCTTCAAAACAAGCCAGTGCCACCTAAATAGCTTTAAATAAGGTAACTCTAGGCCAGGCGGCAAATGATTGCTGCTCCAATGAATGGAATCACAGGAAAGGAAATGCCAGAGGAGTAAGTATCTTTGCTCTCAAGATATTGCTTGAGTAGTATAGAGAGGCTGCTTCCAGTAGCACGTGCTGAGATGAGTTAAAGAACGGCCAAGTCTACTACAGTGAGAGGGTCTCTTTAGATCAGACACCAGTGCAAGCAGGGAGGTTACTGAAACCACAAAGTTAGTACAGCGTTAGATCTCAGTGATGTGTATTTTAACAAAAAAAGTGAACCGAAGCATCTAGGCCACAGGGTATGTCGTAGATTCTACGAATAACTTATGAAGTTGCAAATTACAGTAAACAAAATTAGGAACGCCACAGAACATATCGAGCTTTCCAACGGACTGATCAGTCATTCAAGTTCTATCCTCCACACATTGGGGGGTGGGGGTGTTTCCATCATATTTACCCAAACATAAATTCAATACTCCATCTTCACATGATACCTTTTTTTTATTACAATATCCAAAAAACTGGGTATGCAAGATTCTGGGATCAAAGGTCCTTTTCTCAATTTTCAGGAATGTGCCATCAAGATTATATTTAAAAACCATAAAGAAGGTTAAAAGTAAAGAAAGAGAAAATGCGTATTCTTCATATAACATTCTGTGTGTCTTACTACCAATCATTCCCCTTTTTTGTACCCTGATTTTTTTCCTGGAAATGCAAATATATATATATATATATATATATAATACAAATGCATGTATGTGTTGGAAGCCCCACCTACCTATAATTAGTTATGTTTATTAGTGTCAATCAGCTACAGATACATATTACTTTAAGAATTAAATACATAATTGTTTAATTCAAACAAGCAGAAGGGCAAGAAGAGAAAAGCATTATGTGGATGGCACATTTGGTTGGAGATTACCAAAACATTCAACCATTACAATTCAATGATTCTCTAAGTAATCAACTTTCAATGAAACATCTGTTGCATTTACATGTCAAAATACGCTAGATAGTTTTCTTTTACTACAATCTTACCGTAGTAGTTTAAGAAGTACTATTACAAAATGCTTTAATTAGTGTACTCTTCACAAAGAGTCAAGGAGGCAATGTAATAGTTGAGAAAAAGAGTGTAAAGAGTGCTTCTAGAAACTAGGAATTTCTGGAATATACTACTTGGTAAGCAAAATAGCTACAGAACTCACAGCCACAACTGTTAATGTCTACTATATTTCACTTAATTAGCTGCAGGTTCAGTGCATTCAAACTGTGCCCAAAGTCTCTTAATGATGAGTTCTGCTAGCGTTCTGCCAGCGTGAGCTATCCGAACAATTTAACACTGCTTTGAATTGAGAACACCCCTCATTTGTGTGAGCTAACTATGTAAACGTATACGGAGGAGGGAGTTTAGAAACCAGGGAGGAAAATGAGTGCTTGCAATGGCCACTTAGGTGAAATTTTCAACCTGAGGGAACATGAAACAACCGAAGTTTCAAAAGGCAAACAGAAAAAAAGGGGTGGGGGGGTGGGGGAATGGAAGAGAGAATATAACCAACCAAGCAAATACTTTAGAAAGAGGTCATTCTTTGAAGACTGTTTCAGACTGGTGTAGATTGCTCTGCTCTATAAAAGTGAACGTAGGACCTAAGGCTTGTAAGTTAGTAGAGGCCCGGCAGGCCTAGTCCATCTTCAATGTCACTGAAGTGCTTTGACAAGATATAACTTTTCCCCATGTTCACTGGTGAAGATGGGAGCTTTTTTGTAGTGTTCCACCAACTCATCCATAGTATTAAATCGACGCTGCCCAATGCAATAGACATTGTCCACCAACTGCACTTTGAAATGTTTGTTCTTCCCTGATGCCTTTAGAGATACTGAAAAGTCACTGGGCTGTGAACAGAAAGGGAAGAAGACATTTAAAGACAGTGATAGACAAACATACAATTTTAAGACCGCGATGAACTAATTCAGTTACATTCCTGGATCCCCTCACTGCTTCAGTGCTGCAGGTACTTCAAAACAGCAGATGACTAAAACCATGATGAGTATATGCACAGTTAAGCAAAAGCTCGTCCGCAGCTACACACAGCTGCACTATGAATAGAGACCAGAACACCGAAATTATACAAAGATGTATCACACACCAGCAATGTTCTTTTAAGCAATGGCCACAAGAGGGCCTTTCTTGCTCCATCCTGACAAAGAAGTACCTTTCAAATACATGCTAAGGTTTTAAGAGCGGGTCCTATTTAACTTTTAAGAACAGGACACACATCTACAGAATCAAATTACTTCCCTGTCACGGTATTTAAAGTATGTTTGTCCCTTACAGGTTACTATGAGACAAACTTCATGAGAGATTAATGTTTTCAGACACCCGATTTATTTTTGCCACTTGAGAGCCAGTGAGCTGTAGTGGTTAGAGTTTGGACTAGGATCCGGGAGAACCAGGCTCAAATCCCTACTCCGCCATGGAGCCTCACTGGGGGGCCTTGGCCCAGTCCCCCGCACTCCTCCCAGCCTACCTCCCAGGGTTGTTGTGAGGTGTACATGGAGGAGAGAATTAGGTAAGACACTAGGGGACCCTCTGGGAGAGAAAGTCATCACAAAATGAAGTAAACAGAAAAATGCGGTACATTTTAAAAATGCTCAGAAAAAAGTGCTTTGCAAACAGAACTTCTGGAACTGAGAAATGTCATACTTCAGTCACTCAGATTGAATCATGCCCCCCCCCCAAGCAAATATATTTCATATGTGCATCTTTCGTTCCTTTTTTTTTTTTGAATTTCCCACAAACAGTTTTTTCCTCTGGAGACCTGATGGTCAGTTCAGGGGCTTGGGCTATGTGAATGAACAGAACAAGCATCAGATTATCTCAGACACCAGTCAAATGGATCTGTTTTCTCTTTCAGTTTGTTAGGTTGGACACAGATTGCCTAAGTAGCCAAGGAACTGAGTAGCTAATATGGAGGGACTGGATAGAATACCAGCGTGGTATACTGGGTAAGAATGGTGGACTCTAATCTGGAGAACCGAGTTTGATTCCCCACTCCTGCACATGAAGCCTGCTGGGCGACCTTGGGCCAGTCACAGTTCTCTCAGAACTCTCTCAACCAATGCTCCCTCTAAGCTGTGGAGCCTTGTGAGCAAAAATTCTACTTTGTGAGCTACTGGCATTAAAGTTGTGAGCGAGCGATTTGGCTGCTGCATACATTAGTTTGCTCTGGAGCCATCCTTCCTGACCTAAGACAAAAATGTGTGAGCCGGAAGCTAAAAAAACTGTGAGCTAGCTCACACTAACTCAGCTTAGAGGGAACACTGCTCTCAACCCCATCTACCTCACAAGAGGCCTGTTGTGCGGAGAGGAAGGGAAGGTGATTGTAAGCTGCTCCTTAGGGTAGAGACAAGCGGGGTATAAAAACCTGCTCTTCTTCATCTTCTGCTGTTCAGCTTGCACTGCCGAACGATCTGCACTAGTTACTTTTCTGTTACTGCAAATCAAAACGCTGGTTCTTACCTTTAAGGCTCTAAACAGCTTGGGGAGGGCAGAGTAAGTGAAGGACTGTTTACTCCCATCCTATCCAGCCTGCCAGTTACGATCTGCATGTGCAGCCCTGCTCGCTGTGCCCCCCACCGTCAGAGAAGCTGGTGGCAGCTCCACCATTTTCTGTGGTGGCACCCAGTGTTCCCTCTCCCTTGAGTCTCACTTGTTGCCGACTTTCCTTTCTTTTAGGCACCAGGCGAAACCATACCTTTTTACCCAGGCTTTTAAATTATGCATTTTATCTGATCAGCTTTTTAATCAACTGCCTCTATTTTATGGATAGTTGTTATAGTGTTGATATCTAACCGCTTGTACTTTAATATTGTGGGGGGTTTTCTCATGTAAGCCACCTCGAGTGGGGCTCTGAAAACGTGGCACACAAACATTCTAAGTAAACAGGGGATGATATTAAATTAGCGGTTTCTTCACTGCTAATTTCTATGGTGATTGAGACTTACTGGAGCACGCATGAAGAGAGGAGCTCTTCGTTTCATAACGATGCACAGAACTATATATAGCTCTTCATTAAAAGGTGGTGGCAAAGTTTACCAGCAATTATTTTGGATAACTCATTCCATGGGTGGGGCTTTCTTCTCTCAGGCTAGCCACATCAGGCCAGCCAGACAATCTGGTAATTCTAGTGATTTAGACCCTCCAGCCTTGGCTGCCTATCCGAGACATTTAAATCTTCGACTTCTTTCCCCACACCTACTAGAAACAAGGACATTTAGACTGCAAGACCTAAAAATAACATTAACTTTAACACCAAATAATTCTCTATTGGTGTAATCTGAGCCACACCCTTAAAGAATGCACGATGAATGACTGGGGCAATTAGGAGGGATCTGGCTACAGCAAGACGTCTGCAGCCACAGAAGATCCTTTGGTGGCTGGCTTTCTAAAAATGAAACACCTGGGATTGCTACTGACAAATCATCGAGGAAAGTCCCCCCCCCCATTTTATTAAAGAACAATGAATTAGAAATACTTGAGTTTAATTTTTCTTTTGGCAACAAATTCTATAATTGGAATATCAATAAAACTGTATAGGGACTATGGAAAACATTCACCACCGGGGAGGAAAATGTAATGACTTAACATGAACTAGTACCAAAACAGTATAAGAAGGTCTAAAAAAAAGTATAAGGAGGTCTACAGAAATAGAAGTGTGTGTTACTTGAGGGCAGAACGGACATTCTAGGCAAAGGAAGGCAGCTCACAAGAGGAGATGGGTATGTGTAGGAAAGGGAGACATAAGCAAGGACCGTGCAACTAATTATTTAGAAGGATAACAATCATCATCTATCAATCAAAGAGAAAAAGGCCACTGCTCTCCTCCTAACAGTGAGTTTGTATCTTAAGCAACACAGGAGTTAAGTGACACAGAAAATGTTACTGGCATTATCACTTCCTATCCTTTCTCAATGGAAATATTTACATTAAAGCATAAAATCCATTCTTTCAAAACACAGGCATCCTATATACTATGTGGAAAATAAAAATGCAGTCTGAAACTGTTCCCTGCTGTCCTCCTAGAATTTGTTCCAAGAGTGTTTATTTTTATATTTTGTTTCTATTCCCTCCCCCCCTTTTTCGTTTCAGCTCTTGGCAGATATTTCGGCCCCTTTTCCCACTGGACATAGCTGCTGCAGTTGGATGGCTTTGCATGCAATCTTTCCCATGCTTCAACCCCTGGAGTTTCACACAGTGCTCACGGGCATTTTAAGGGTATGCCTATACTAGTTATTTGTTAGGGGCCAGTGCCCTGGAGGCACCGTAACGCTGACCCACGGTGTCCACAATGATTTTAAGAAAACCTGTGTTAAAATAGTGTATTTTATTTATTTTTTATTTAACATTCGACTTTATATCCCGCTCAAACCCCCTTATCCAGGGGGTCTCTGAGCGGCTTACAGGTCGGTGCTAGTCACCATTTTTATCCCCTGACTAGGGCCACATATTTATACGGGGCCACATATTTATACGGGGTGGGAAAACCTACCAGCACCCTTATGGTGGTGGTTGGTGTTGTTCTTTCATCCGGCTCAGGTATTGCCACAGCAATAAAATAAATAATTTGCAGATTAAAATGTTCTGCTTTAAACTACTATACGACAAAATGTGGTGTGGATAAAAATCTTATGATCACAGTACTAGTGCTGTCCATGTTCAAAAATGCCTCTTGATTATACTTCCAACCATTACAAATTTGCAGTCTTAATACTCCTCAAAGAAAAAAGAATAATAATCGGCATCATGGCAATTATGAATTTTAGTTTCAGCATACATATTTTAAAGGGTCTGATGGGGAGAGTCAGATGGGGGCCTAGATGAATAACAGATACCAAGTTGTGCATGTGGAGGCAGAAGCATTTCTAATACAGATACACTAGAATAAACAGCACAAATGGATTCATGGCAAATGACTGGAACTAGTATTTTTTTCTAAAAAACAAACAAACAAACCCTCGAGGTTGGTGAACTACTCAACCATGGTGAACTACTCAAATCTAGACCACAGTAGCAGCTGGTGTGCCACTGTATTTTCTTATATAAATTTCCAATTAATGTCTTGTGATGCTACTATACAACAAAGTATGTTGGATTAAGAAGAAGAGGAGGAGATTGGATTTATACCCCGCCCTTCACTACCCGAAGGAGTCTCAGAGCGGCTTACAAATTCCTATCCCTTCCCCTCCCCACAACAGACACCCTGTAAGGTAGGTGGGGCTGAGAGAGCTCTGACCGAAACTGCTCTTTTTCAAGGACAGCTCTTATCAGAACTATGGCTTGCCCAAGGTGCAAGTGGAGGAGTGCGGAATCAAACCCGGTTCTCCCAGATTAGAGTCTGAACACTTAACCACTACACCAAACTGACTCTCCTCTTTAAGCAAACACTCCTCTTTTTATCAATTACTGTAACGTTTCAGCTGAATTTAAGTCTGGTTACTCCAATGCATGGTCTAAAACAGATTAATAGTGGAAAGTGTTGGGCTACCCTGTCGACCCAAGAGGAAGATACCACCCATTATATATGAAAATTTTACTGCCTTACATAACCACAGTTTATATGTGTATTTGCTCTGAACCCCTATGTTCCTTTCAGTTAAATATATATAAACTAGAGGCCCACAAGGAATCATGGTAGCAGGACACAATTTGAAAATGGCAGTTTTCTCCAAGGTCTTTCCCTCAAGCAATCTATGCGCTCTCTAGAACTCAAGCAAGATGGTTTCTCCTCCTCCTGTTTCATTTTGCAGACAAGTTATTCCACCCAAGTCATTATTTAAGGTTCTTAAGGCTGTGAACAGTAAAGGAGTTAAACATGCCCAATCAACTGAAAACAAGCTCAGGAGCAAAATGTTAAAATAAAGAAAAACAACTAAAAAAAAGCAGCAGAAAAACAGATATGGAATGAGTCGTTTAAAGAAAAGGATGAGATAATTCAGCAACATAGCCATGAACATCTGGTTTTCTGCAGAAGCAAAATGAAGATCAATTAATAGAAATAGTCACAATCAGGAAGAGAACCATTTACATGTAAAAATAGAAGCTTGAGAGAAGAAAAACATTTTAAGTCTGGCAAAGAGGATGCCAGAAACACAGGGAAGGCATTCCGCAGACTTTTCCCTCACGGCCACCCACAGCATGCTCAACCAGACCTCACATGTTCAGGAGGGTTCATACGGAAGAAGGGTACCCCCCTTAAGGCACCCCAGAGTCCCATTTAAAGGCGTGCACCAGCATTTTGCACCATGCTTGAAACAAATCAGCAGCCAGTCCCATTTCTTTCAGCTGAGATGTGTTTCATGTGGTTATCAGTAAGGATCCATTTTGCACTAAACGAAGCTTTTAAAGACAGCCCCACATAGAATGCATGGGAATAATCAGGTGTGGATATAATCAGAGCATGGATAATTTATAGCCAGATTCCAGTTTACAAAGGAACACAACTGGTGAACCTACTGACGTTGGTTAAAGGCACCTGAATGTTCATCAGCACCCTAAACTACTTACACACTCTGGAGGAGATATGCTATTACAGAATACCCAAGACAATGGATCCAGCACACTCAAATTTTATCCACTCAGTTATGATGGTCATTTGCAAAGGGCATTTGAATTCCAATGAACAATGATCACATTAACTTTTATACAAAGTTAGTGATATGCTCCTTTCAATATAAGTGATCCTAGCCCACAGAAAAACAAGCAGCTTCAGTGCCCAACTATAACCCTGAAGAATGTGACTATCTTTGTCTCAAAGCAGCATATGATTCCTGGCTCATGTAGTATATAACGGCGTCAAACTTTGAATCATTCATAAAATTTCCCCCCAAACATGTAGCGAGATGTTCTGCAAAAATGTGTTCTCCACAAGTACGGTCTGAAATTATTCACGCACAGGGCCAAACTATGGTTGTCAGGTTGAACACGTAAGGAACAATATTACTAGTCAGCTGAGGTGATGAAGAATCTGTGGTTAGCAACACTTTGTAAGCAGTTTCTAGAACCCACAAGATGCCTGAAAAGCAAGTTTGGGCCCTTGTAACCACTCCAGGGTTCCTGCCAGCCTTTTGCCTCAAAGATTTGGTGGGAAGATCAGTTTGCCGCAAGAGCTGAACTAGTTTTGAGATGCTGGCAGGGATTAGGTAAGGCAGGAGGCACTGCCACACCTATACTCTTCTAGCTTCCTAAGAACAAAGGTTTTACTGAAAGCTGGTATCATGGGCTACCCTGTCGACCCATGCGTGAGGCGTGAGATGGAAACAGTGATTGAAATGTTATCTCAGCCATCACCTCACGAGGATTGCCCTACATTAACAGTCTCTATTTTCTCAGTCTCACTCCATATGGGGTATAATAATTCCCATGTGCTTCCCAAGTTTGTAGTAACACACACGAAGTGTATTGTAAACATTATATATAATTATTTATCCCTGCTGGGGTAGAAAAGAACAACAACAGAACTGAAGGGGGGGGCGGGTAGAGTAAGGACGTCCCGTAAATTGTCATAACACACTCCCAAAGAGACATCAAGGGCTGTTGAAATGCCCAATCCATTCTCCTGGAGGCCAAAGGAAAAAGATTAGATCTCTTGCTCATACACCTGCCCTATGAATCACAGGGAAGGCCTGGGAAATGAGTGCAGCCGGACAGTTTTAATTCCCATGAACAAACGAGGGAGCAAAACATACCCTAAAATGCGTACAGCTATCCCACCGTAAGATGATATTAAAAACAGAACCCCACCCCAAACAGTCCAATTTTAGTAAACGTATAGGAACAGCACACAGACAAAACAAAAAGATCAATAATCAAACCAAGTTGTTTCACAAACAAAAAGTTATCGGCTACCGTCTTTTTACCGATCAGTAGCTCCAAGCCTCTTTTATAAGTTGCAGGTCAGTTTGTACAAGCTAACAAACGTAGTGGCCTGGACTAAACTGTTGTTCACTCTGGAGAAGGGGCTAACAGGGAGAAGGCGGACACGATGAACCGGCTCACAGGTAACGGCCATGTTTATATTCCCACTGTGACTTCCTCCTGGGGATGAGAGAAAGGTATGAGCTAGTCTCAGGTGTCCGGACTGCCAAGCCCTGGTGGATGGGGCTGTGACGGACAGATTAGGTTCTGCCTCTCCCTAAGAGCCACCAACACGAGCTGACAGAGTGTTGGTCAGAGGCGGACAGTTAGACACCTGTTAGTTCAGTTGGGAGTCAGAACTGGCTGAGGGAAGAAGCCGCAAGCTTGAGCCAGGGTGTAGCAGAACGGCTGCGGACTGAGAAAAGGCCGATTTGTAACAAAAGATCCCCAAACGTCTGAGTACAGCTATGGTTCAAAAGTTCAAGTGTGAAGAGACTTTGTAATTATCTACCTGATTCACTCCAACACTGTATTTAAACCATAATTCAAAGCTAACTTTTGTTTATTTAACCCTGTGGGGTGGATATGTATGGTCTCGGGGAAAGAAGCGCACACATGGCAAACTAAGATCTTGGCCTGTATGAATAAACGGTGGCAGCGAATGAAACAGTATTTGAGTCACAACCCCAAAAGCTCCATGCAGTGTCTGATTGAGGGGTGATTGTTCAAGGGGATTGGGCTACCCTGTCCAGTGAGGGAGAAGTGGTGCTGTGAACGGGTCAGCGGCACTCTCTCTATATTTGGAAAGAGGCAAGATGGGTGGAAAACTGAATGCCTAACCTATCTGTAACCCTGAACCTGTGGTGATAGAGGTTGTGAAGGGTAGTAGTTTGGTGTAGTGGTTAAGTGTGTGGACTCTAATCTGGGAGAACCGGGTTTGATTCCCCACTCCTCCACTTGCACCTGGCTGGATGACCTTGGGCAAGCCGTAGCTCTGATAAGAGCTGTTCTTGAAAAAGAGCAGTTTCTGTCAAGAGCTCTCTCAGCCCCACCTATCTCACAGGGTGTCTGTTGTGGGGAGGGGAAGGGAAAGGAGTTTGTAAGCCGCTCTGAGTGAAGGGGGGGGTATAAATCTAATCTCCTCCTCCTCTCTGAGGAGGGGGGAAGGTAAGCTCATAATACTAACAAGTAGTGATTAGAGGTTGTTTTTTAAAAACATACATAATACTGAAATAAGCAAGGATAGGATATACAGATTTAAATTTGACAAACATCTTAGTATTTCATTTGGTGGTAATTATGGCAGCTGTGGAGAGCCCTAGTGTGTAACCCACAGGAAGCAGCAGGAGAGTGAGCTCACCTAACAGTAGTCAGTCAGCTGCATACAATGACAGCTGTTGCTGCAATAATTGGTCAGGCTTAAAGGTGTCCCAAGAGTATCCAACTGCAATCCTATACAGGTTTAGGATTTCAGTGCAATCAGTGCCAACTAGGTATGCATAGGAATGTAGCCTTTGTCTTCTCCACAGCAAGTAACATAACTGTTTCTTTGGAGCTATACGAATATGAAAGAGGCAGAGGCAGCATTTTTTCTGCCACAGCCTGCTCAAATTTAGAATATACATGGCAATTGCATGTGTCCAGGGCTGCTTTTTTTCCTTTTTTTAAAAAACCATTATTAGAAAAAAAAGAAAGCAGAGAAATATACCAAGGACATTCTATTTATTTATGATTGTACTAAATTAAACATTTTAATGTAATACTTCATTATTAGTGCAGATGCATCAACACAAACAGAACCTATTGTGAAATATTTATTATGATTATTAATAATGAATATTGAATTTGTATTCACAGGAAATCCTCTTTTCGAATTAGACATCCATCCCCGCCTGTAATGGTATATTAGAGATACAAAATGGAATTGATCTGAACTTCCACCACTGCCTCCCATTAAGATGCAAACCAAATAATGATCCGGTGATCCATGAAGAAGCTGGCAGGGCAAACACTCATCCTTGTGCTGCACTCCTCGCTCTAACCGCGCCACAGCTTTCCTTTAGAACCAAACCAGCAAATTAGGGTTGGTTTGTATATATCAATTTAGTGTCCAAGTGGGAAGGAAGGGAGAGAGGGTATTGCAGCAAACAAAAGAGAACCCAAGGATTATGCACAAACATCAGATTTAGTATTGCACATGAAGTAAGTCTATCTAGGTAATATCAGCTATGTTCACCTCTAAAAACAGCTGCATTATGAAGTGATGAAGATGATCTGTGTTAGCATAACATATAGCTCTAATCCTGTAAATGTTTTCGGTATGACAGTCACTCTCTTCTCCATATGGGAATATCTGCAGTTTAATAAACCCCATAGGATGAACTGCAAAACCAAAAATCAAACACTTTTCAGCATTCCAGATTTCAAAGTGAGGCCTACTTACCGAAGATTCACTGTCTCTGACAAGGAAGTCCCCTTCCACTCCCCTTTCATTCAGAGCACATTCCGCCTGATGCCGAGTAACATTCCCATAATACCACTCTCTTCCAGCAAACCGTCCTGTAGAAGAGGGCCCTGTGTAGCTTATCTGAGGCGGATGGGAAGCATTAAGGGTAGGACCATCACTTACTATTACTACATAGTTTTTGGGAACAAGACCGATTTGCCCTCGAGAATTTTTACATTTCCACCATTCTGGGTCATTTTCAGGTTTCTCTATGACTTCCATGGTTTCACCTTTCTCAAAGTTGAGCTCTTCTTCTGTGACGGAACTAAACGGATACAGTGTCTGAACAACATGAAGCACTTTCATGGTCTGCCCATTACTCATGGATGCTCCTTTCCTTAAACTCAGAAAACTCGGTGAATCGGCAGTTGCTTCTTCAACTTCTTCTACTACATAGTTTGAAGGAAACCAGCCAATCTGCCCATTGTAGCTCCCTCTCCACCAGCCATCACTGCATTTTTCCATAACAATGACTCGAGATCCTTTCACAAGGGACAATTCATCCTCCCTCTCTGCCATGTAGGCAAATTTAACATAGGCTGGGATGTTCAGATCGTAAATCCGATCAGCACTGCTACCATTAGATGGGTACTCTGCATCAGTGCTAGGAGTTGGAGAAGCATCTCGAGCACTCGTCTTCCTTTTTGTTTTACCCAAACCTGTTGGGAAAAAAAAGAAGAAATCTAATGAACACTCAATAAATATACCGGATCAAGTACAGAGCTGAAAAATCCTCCAACTGCTTCCTGTATCTGTCAAGAAAACAATTAAGACAAAGACAAAAGGAGCGATAATGCCCCAAAAGCTGTCAGGAAAAATGAACATGCTAATATTTAAAGAAGTTTCTTCATTTCAGAAGGGTAACTACTATATAAAAGCTCTGATGTGTCCTTACAGTGTGTTTTCCGGCATAATCACAATAGACGGAACAGACAGAGAAATACAGGCAGTGTGTCAAAGGAAATTCTGTTTTTATAATTCATTACACATTGGGCCATGTTCTAGGAATAGTATCTCTTAAAATGTAAACTGACCTTTAATTGTGACTCCACTACAGTTCTACACAATAAGAAATCACTTCCACTAACAAATATGAACTGGACAAAAGCTACTACAAATAAGAGTTGTTAGGAGCAGATATCTCCCATCTCCCCCACTTCCAACAGCCTCCTGTGCAATTCCCCACACCAGCAAAGACATGGTCTAGGGTCAGGGCACCCTCCCGAAAAAAATGTTGCATGGCACGGAGGAGATGCAGCAGGAACTGGTTGAAATTCCACTGTTATCTTCTCTTCCTCTCTTGCCACCTGTCACCACATGGGAATATTTACTTATTATACCAAACTGCACTGAAGTCAGAATGCAAAAAATACAGCACTTTCAAAAAGCAGAAGTATACATTTTACTAGAAATTTTACAGTAAAGACAAGCACATCAGTTTCACATCAGCATCATTCTGATTAATTACTGAGGTATACATTCAACTGTTGGCACTAAAAGATCGGTAATATAATCTCCATTTTGACACTACTGGGATAAAGATCCAGTGCAGGAATAATTATTCATTACTATGTTCTCAGATTTGCAGTCCCGTTTACGAAGCTCTAAATCACACAGTCCTGACCTGGATAATTCAGGCTAGCTCAAACTCATCATATCTGAAAGATAATCAAGGCCAGTCCTCGTTTGTATTTGGATGGGACACCACCAAGGAAGTCCACAGTTGCTGTGCGGAGGCAGGCAATGGCAAACCACTTCTGAACAGGGTCGCCATAAGTCAGCTGCGCTTGATAGCACTTTCCACCACCAAGCAACACAAAGGTTCACAAACCTAACCCTAATTCAAATTCAAACTTACTTTGCAGTCTGGGATTCTTATTGTATGCAAAAAAATCTAACTCAAACCAAAAAACCAAACACCATTAAACACAATGGCAAACATCACAGATGAAGAAAATCCAAGTTTTCAAATTATACCGGGATCCTATAAGGTCTTTTGCCTAACATACAGGAAATGATTGTGATATGAACATCGACTGAAGGATCATGAGGAGTATAACAAAGAAACTCCATCACTTAAAGAAATTTTTAAAAATCCTAAACAGCAATTTTATTTATATATACATATAAACCTACATGATTACATTAACCAGCATAGTTTGTTTGACTATACCACTTATTAATTACACACCAAACAGTTAAAACCTAAAATGCTGGTCTTGGGCAGCTTAATATGCTGGCTGCACTATGACAAAGTATCATCTCAACAGCATAAAAAAAAAAAGATGTGCTGACAAAATGGAAGTTGAAACAACAAGAAGCACAATAAAAGAAGTGCGCTTGCTGAACTAATATAACCAGCTTCAGGCCCCACTACACCTGAAGGGGGGAAAAACTCTTCTCAGACTGTGCAGGTATGATGTAAAGGTAATAATGCCTCTTCCCCCTCATCTAAGTGATCCAGCCAGGCATTCCTCCTAGCCAGTGAACATACGCCTTAGCAAAGCAATGCAAGTTATGGTACAGTAAAAGCTTTATTAACTGCCACTTGGTTAACTGGAAAGGTACCATTAAATGGCATGCCAGGAACTGCCCAAATCAGTCACATGAATGGCAGTTGAGTTAGTCAGGCGAGCGCAGCTTGACTTGCTTGAGTGCAGCCTGATAAAGTTTTCTTAACCGGCATGTTTAATTAACAGGCAACCCCAATTCCACCTGGATGCCAGTTAATAAAACTGTGACTATACTATGTGACACAGGCCCAGGAAACAGTGCTGCTATTAATTCAGTAAGACTCCAGTAAAAGTTTGTCAATGAAAGGCTCTCTTCAAATGACAGCATAACAGCAGATTCCACTAGGGATGCCAGCTCTGGAATGGGAAATACCTGGAGATTTTGGGGGTGGAGCCTGAGGAGGGTGGGGTTTAGACAGGGGAGGGACTTCAATGGATTAGTGCTATAGAATCCACCTTCCAAAGCAGCCATTTCCTCCAGGGACACTGATCTCTATCAGTTGGAGATCAGTTCTAATAGCAGGAGATCACCAGGTACCACCTGGAGGTTAGCAACTCTGGATTCCACTATTTTCTTCAGTAGTATTACAGGATAATTACTTAAGAACAAGTCCTAGAATCTATATAAATCACTGGCCATTCTGGAGGGGGAACAAAAATTCCCATCAAGTAATACAAGAACACTTAGTCAGAAACTGTGAACAAGTACCGTTTAATGTTAATTGCTGGGAAATTCTGAACTTATATGCCATATGTAGAAGTATTTTAAAAAAATGTTTACATTATTTGCAAAGGTTTATTAAAGGCTAGCAAAATGACTGACATATGATGAGTGCTTTTTGGGGGCTTGTATACTGTAATACCTTCTAGGGATTCCTTATCAGCTACAGTTGTGCAACCCATGATCACAGAGGAAGGCAGGTTTTTCACACATATAACGCTGCCTCAAAATTCAGCATTTACTTTCCCCTTTTTACTTAGAAACCATTCAGTTAAATAGTACAAATGACTTCTGCTTCCTGTTTCCTATATGTCTCCAGTTAACCATGTCTGTAATAATCTTTATGCAAATGATCTTTAGGGAGATAAACTGTGATTTTTTTCTTGTTGTTTCTTGAGAGAGCCCAGATGTTTCAAGCACCAGACTTCTATGTGCTCAGGTGTTATGCCACAACCACAACAGAATTCAGTGCCATTTAGGCTCCAGATTATAAAAAAGATCTATATTTAATCAAATACTGAATGTCATTGAGACACCTACATGATTAACATATGTTTTAATTATTTTCATATCACTAAATGTTGATTTCTATAATCATATTACAATTTATACTGTAGTTTTCATATATCCTCATTAGGCTCTTTTACAATTATGCTTCAAGGTATGAAATACAAGGCAAAATTTCTTACTGTATTATTTATTCATTCAAAACATTTTTATGCCACCTTTCCACCCAATCAGGGTCCACAATGTGGCGAACATTTAAAAAATCAAACAATTTAAAATATAGTTACAATTATAAAATTCAATTAAAACACACAAACCAGTGTTCCTTCTAAGCTGTGCATGTGAGTGGCCGCTCATGAACACAGGAAGCCCCGCTCAGCAGCAGTCTGGAGCTGCACAAGGTCTTGCACTGCCCACTGCCCACCTTAAAATCACAGCAATTATATTCTGCTCAGTATGTCAACTGCTCTGTTCAGTTAGAGGGAACATTGAAACAAACAAACATTCGAAGGGGCCCCAATAACCATTACTGGATGTATGCCAGACAAAACAAAAAAGTCTTCATCTCCTGGCAAAGGATACTGACAAATGGAGACAGACGAATCTCCCTGAGGAGAGAGTTCCAAAGTTTTGGTGCCACGACAGAACAGGCCCTTTCTTGGGTTGCCACCCGTCTAGCCTCAGATGGGGAGGGCAAACAAAGCACAGCCTCTGGGATGACTGGAGGGAGCAGGTAGGCTTGTATGGGAGAAGGCAGTCCTTATGTCTGTCTAGTTTAGTTAGAAAGGACAATCGGGAGTCAACTGTTTTATACTTCCTTGTTTAAAACAATGCCCTCAAGCGTTATTTAAACTGCATGGAGACAAGTCAAAATATAGACTGCCTTTATTATAAGGAAGAGCTGCATCCAATGAAAATTCATAGAAGACAAACTATTACTAGGTCTCCCCTGGAATACTGTGGAAGCTTCAAATACAAAGAAAGATTGTTCATGATTTGGAAATCTGCCCCTGTGCTACTGAACACTATCTGGAACATCTTTTTTACTCTGAAACAAAAAATAAGCTTCAACAACACTAACTATACAAAACCAGTAATCTACAATGAGAAAAATACATTTGAGTATGTCTCGTAGTAATTCAGGTTTCAAGAATAGTTTTGAAATACACAGAGGTACCATTCCCCAGAAGCAACACGTAGGCAAACCTCAAAATGTGATACACAAAATAATTCTCTTTACTAAATGAATAAAATGATACATAAAATGATACTCTTGCCCAGGGGTCTTTTTGTAGAAAAAGAGCTGCCGGAGCTCATTAGCATAACTCATTAGCATATGCCACACCCCCTGACATTACCGGAAGTGTGTCATAAGGCCACACCCCCTGACATCACCGGAAGTGTGCCAGAAGGCCACACCCACCACTCAGGCTCCACCCCAGTCCAACACACTGTGTCACACATCGGCCAAAAATACCAGGGGCCTTCCTGAGGTCCACCAGCGGGGCCTGAAATCCAGAAGCCCATCCAGTCCAACACACTGAAATCCAGAAGCCCTCCCACTCTTGCCCCCCCAAGTACCAAGAACGCAGAGCATCACTGTGCCAGACATAAGAACATAAAAGAAGCCATGCTGGATCAGGCAGGTGGCCCATCCGTTCCAACATTCTGTGTCACACAGTGGCTGAAAATTAGGTGCCACCAAGAGGTCCACCAGTGGTGCCAGAACTCCAGAAGCCCTCCCATTGTTGCCCCCCAAGCACCAAGAATACAGAGCATCCCTGCCCCAGGCAGAGTGTTCCATCTACACCTTCTGGCTAATAGCCACGGAATGTTTCCATATGTGATTCATTTTTTATAAAAGTTGTTTTTAATTTGGTCAATCAGAGACATAAACAGCATGCATTTGACAGAATAAATTTGAGATATTACACGGAAACCAACTTGTCCGGCAGCAGGGGTAAAAACGTATGCATCACCTACAGAAGGTTTGTTTATTGTACTCTCTGCATTAAGTGTAACAGCCAACATTGTGTATTGCTTCAAAAGGATAGGTCTTGAACAGAAATGTAATGCATGGATGCTTTTAGAACATTTGTGGTTAATTAAAATTTCACCATTCAGCATCCATTGTCAAACATTTAACAACTGTGACAGTTTGATCACTCATTATTTTGCTAAATGCCATAGAGTCTACCTTCCAAAGGGGCAAGCTGATCTTTGTCACCTGGAGATCAGTTGTCATCCCAGGAGAGCTCCAGCTACCACCTGAAGGTTGGTAAGCCGAGACATAGTTCCATGGTACAGCACCTACCTCACATGAAGAAGGTCCTAGGTTCAATCCTCAACATTTTGGGTTAAAAGGATCATATGGGATGATGGGAAAGACCTGAGACCTGGAAGCGCTGCCAGTCAGAATAAACAATCATAACTAAAGATCGGAGTCAGTAGACTTCTGCTGATGTCACTATGCCTAGAGGGAGAGTGGGCATGAACATGCTAGCCCCATCCCCTTTCTGTGTGCAATCACCAACTTGTTGTGAGCATGATTATATCCAGTCATGGAGGTGGAGCTTATTTGCATAGGTTTCCTATGTGTGTAGATGCCATGCTCATGAGCCAGCGATTCTGTTTAAGCAGGGGTAAGGCCAGCATGCTTAAACCAGTTCCACCTGACACATGTTAATTTCATCACATGTAGCACCATTGTTAGAGAGCTGTCGTAAGGCTCCTTCATGTGTTTCTTTTGGTGAATTTATAAAATCTTATAAAGGTTGGCAGACTCTAATCTGGAGGGCCAGCTTTAATTCCTCACTCCTCCACATGCAGTTCTCAATCAGAGCTCTCTCAGCCCCACCTACCTCACAGGGTGACTGTTGTGGGGAGAGGAAGGGAAGGAGATTTTAAGCCACTCTAAAACTCCTTTGGGTAGTGAAAAGCATGGTAT
This sequence comes from Gekko japonicus, assembly GCF_001447785.1. Taxonomy (NCBI): domain Eukaryota; kingdom Metazoa; phylum Chordata; class Lepidosauria; order Squamata; family Gekkonidae; genus Gekko; species Gekko japonicus. The sequence continues at coordinate 363,429 of NW_015161425.1, forward strand.
AAAACCAACTTTTCTTCTTCTTCACCCTTGTCTGAGAGAGTCTTGCTTTTGTGATTGGTATGGGGACAACTATTCCCCCATAATGTTTAATTAAAAGTAATCGTTAATAGGGAAAATGTATTGCATGTGGGTCCTGCAACCAAGGAAGGCCTGTTCGACCTCCTAAACAATATTATTTGAATAAAAAAGACACAGAGAGCATGGATTCCCCAACAGGTAAGGAGGAAGAGATGTTGGGTTGGACCCTGCTCACCTTTTTGCTTGACCTCAGCCAATACCCTCTTTATTACAGCCCCTGTCACAGATGGCTTTTGTCCTTGGTAGTCCCATCATCCCTACAACAGACTTTCCCCCCGTTTTCAAATGGGAAAAACTTCCTCCCATTTTCAACAGTGGAAAAGCTCATTGAATCCGTCCAACTCACCACCACTGTTTTAATGTTTGAATTAATCAGGCAGCGGCAGGAAGAGGAGCAGCAAGAAGAGGAGCCCCGCCGGCCACGCTCTCCTCCCCCTCCCTCCTTGTCATCCTGCCGGCGGTGGAGCAGCTAGGGTTCATCGGGAAGGCGGCCGGGAGCTCCATCCGAGCAGGAGCAGCAACAGCTGCCTCACCGCTCCCCCCCGTCCACCGGCTCCCCCGGCCCCGCGCTGCCCCACGCGCTGGTGACAACGACACCGATGCGGAGAATGTTTCTAGGCACCACAGCGCTTTCGCAGCGACGTCACGTCCTCCCCACGCAGATTTGGGACCCTCCCCACCCCAGGCCCGCAGAAGGAGCATGCGCCGTCGAAGCAGGCGAAGCCGCCGGGAGCCCTTTCTGGTTGTCCGTGCTCCTTTGGGAAGGGGAGGGAGGGTGGCTTTGGGAGTCAGGAGGGTTCGAGGGAGCATGCTCAGTGGGCGCCGCCAAAGCCAGCTGCCCTCGCTTGCCCATCCTTGCCCGCCATGTGGATTGCAAGAGGGTTGGACGGGCTGGGTCTACCTAGGGGAGGGGGTGGCGGCTCTCTGCTGTTAACGGTTGTGCCTGTTGTGGTAATTGCTGGCGAGCTTGGAGTGGCGAAAACGAGGGAGGCGGAGGGGGTGGAGTGGGGGGGGGGGGGGCGGAAGGGCGGGATCCAGGAGTCACTGGCAGAGATCGGAGGTCACGCTGGCATCGCCGCCAGCAGCAGCAGCACTCCGGTGTGTGGACGCGCCTCCCTGCTCCCCCTTCAGAGCTCCGCTTCCGCCGACAGCAAGAGCCGCCGCTGGGAAGGCAGGGAGGGCGAGAGCCGCCGGCCGCCCTCATCACAGGGACCAGCCGTCAACCGCCGCTGCCCTCCCCTCCTGCATTTTAAAACCCTCCTGTCTCCCCCGAAAAACACCCCTCCAGTGCAGCCAGGCACCATGTCGACGGGAGGAGACTTTGGGAACCTGCTAAGCAGCAGCACTCCGGTGTGGACGCGCCTCCCTGCTCCCCCTGCAGAGCTCCGCTTCCGCCGACAGCAAGAGCCGCCGCTGGGAAGGCAGGGAGGGCGAGAGAGCAGAGGGCGGCCTGAAGAAGGGGCGGGGCTTCACCATGTGACCCCCACCCCCCAGAGCGTCTCTGCCGGAGCGATGTATCAGGGAGCTCCGGCAGGATGAGACCCCTGCTCTTGCCTATCACATCTTAAATATGCCACAGTAGGACAAATTCATCTTCCATACTTGCAAGTCAATACATAAGTCCCTTTCAAGAACATGTGAACATAAAATAGAAATCCAATTTTGGCAGCACGTTATTACAAAGCACACGTTTCTTATACCAAAATGTATACCTATCCAGTCTTTGTGTTCACACACCCGACCCACCTCATTCTTTCCATCTGTAGCCCAACCCTTAAAAAGGAATGCTGGCCAAGCAAGGGAAATACATTATTTCTTTACTTATAATTTACAAAGTATGTAACTAACAGCCTTAAAAACTGGAAACAAACTTTTCTGAGAAAAACAAACAAAAAAAGTCCAGCCTGGAACAGGTTTCACAAGTAGGCAAAACTTATTTACTTATTTTAAACAGTCACACCCCGCCTTTCAGTTATTCACTTCTATGGTTCTGTATGGAGAATACGTATAAAAAGATCAGCAATTAAGGCTTTTGTTGTTCGAGCTGCCTGTCAATGATAGGAGTTCCTTTCCTTCTCCTGGTTGCAGGGTAGCTGGGAGCTAACAGAAGAGCAGGTGACAGTGTTGAATTCAAGACAGAGAAAATATGATCCCTGAGCTCCAGGAGGCAGCAGAGCAAAAGGTATGCAGCTCTACTGTTTCCAAAGCACTACGGCTGCATGGCAACATAAATCTAATCCCTGTAGAGCACTTTGGGGGGGGGGGGGGGAGAGAGAGAGCCTCCAGAGATTGCACTTCCATTCCATGTATTTCAGCAGCAGAGTTTTTAAAGCCTGTTTCTGTAGACTAATGTGCCATTTTCTAATTATAGTTTTCAATACTCAGTTTGCAGAGGAAGCAAGTTTATACGTCAGAACCTCAAACTTACCAAGCCTTCACATGTTTTTGCATATTCGTAGGTTTTAATGATGAGTTCTCATTATAGCACTTTAAACTTCCCACCTTCCCCAAGTGAAAGAACAATGATGAATCTAAGTAACCTGGATCTATCCTGTTCACTGACACTCTTAATTTACATACATTCCATACTGATTTTAAACAACAGACTTTCATTGTTTGGCCATCATATATTTAAAACACATATTGAGTTGATACTTGGCTATATAATAATTGGAGACACCTTCTTATTTTTAAGAGTTCACCAAATATCTGAGGAACTACAGACTTTCCAAAACTCCACACCGTATGTGTCTTCTTCTTTTTCATAGTCACTGGTAATCCAAGGGCTCAGAGTGTAGATTACAAACATTTTGCCAGTTTAGCTTCATATTAATCCTCCAATTCTCGGATATATCTAATTATTTCTGTCCCATGTTTGAATAGGTAAAGGAATCAATTTAAGCCAAGTTTCCCAGTCTTATATATTCACATATTTAATAATGAAGCATATACTGATTTGTTGGTAAGGAGTACTGTCTGGATTCCTCTGTACTACACACATGCAGCACTCAACAAGATTTCTTACTTGAGATTAAGAACTCAGAACTTCCAAGAAAAGGTTGGCAGTGTCTGGATAGTTTTATCAAATCAACGGTCATGCTGTTAAGGTGACAAGTCTCTAAATATTTAAACAAACACAGATGCAACACATGTCCTTTCGTGCTGTATTTATAATACTTGTCCGCAGAAATCACGTTCTTTGACTCATTCAATCTTCCATAGAGAAAAGGAGGTTTTAACTTAATGGCACTATCTGTAGTGCCAAAATAAAGCGAGGAGGCTTTTAACTTAATGGCACAGTCTAGCCAAAATTAAGCTTTATTTCAATGGGAAAGAGAAGGATGCTTTTAAAAAGGTATTTTTAAGGTTTTTTGTGTTCTCTGGGTCCTGTTTATATTACACAACTATGCAGATATGAGCAGTTTCCATTTTCAGAAACTCCAGGTAAAGGTCTGTAGCACGATACACAGCTGGCAAAGGAGGGGAGAAATAAAAACTGCTGCCACAACCTGGGGTCAATAGCTTAAACCACACTATGAAAGTACACCCTTTTATTTTCTCAAACTAAACATCTGTTCATTCTATCTATGGGATAAAGCAAAGCTCTGGAAATGCAATACACACAAAAAAATGTATCCACTTTAGCACTGGGTAGCCAGGAATCTACAGCGATATCACAGGCAGTTGCAATTAGCATCTCTGGCCAGGATGCTCACAAAGGTCACACACACACTCACGAGTTCAAAGTTCCAGTTCTCACTTTTAAAGTCCTAAACCAGGGGTGTCAAACATAAGGCCCAGGGGCCGGATCTGGCCCATTCATGGCTATTATGCGGCCTGTGAGCAACTGATGCAAGGGAGGAAGTGCTGGGGGGGGGGGGGGGGGGGCAGATCCACTCCTTTGTAGCTTCGGCACAGCAGAACAACCTCGTCTACAGCAGTTAAACATCATGGGAGCATCTGCCCAGTGTTGCACTGCTGCCTCTCCAGTCTGCCTATGTTGGTTTTCCTCTGCACCCCCCTCCCAGCCCATGGGGCTTTGCAGTGAGGATGCACCAACTCAGAACATACCAGCTGCTGTCCTTTATACAGTTTCTATCTCCATTACATTTTAAGGCACACATGGCCTGGCCCGACAAAGTGACATTCATGTCAGATCCGGCCTTGTAACAAATGAGTTTGATACCTCTGTCCTAAACGGTCTGTGACCTTCATACCTATGGGACCACCTCTTCCTATATGTGCTCCCCCCGGATGCTTTGTTCTTCTTTATGTGGTCTATTGGTGGTGCCTGGCCCACAGGTGGTTCAACTATCCTTGATGAGGGAAATAGCTTTTTCTATAGCGGCCCCTGCCTGGTGGAATTCTCTGCCAGATGACATTTGGGCCCTGTTGAATCTTTCTAGATTCCACAGAGTCTGTAAGATGGGGTTGTTCCACCAGGCTTCCCGTTGAAGACATTCAAGGCCAGTATTCTACCACCTATTAGCAGTGCTGCTGGTTTGTTTTGCTTTCCGTGACAGCAGTCTGGGGTGTTGGCTGCTGTGTGCCAAATTATTATTTTACTCTGATGCCTGAACTTTGGTGCTATTTTATGGATTGTAATTTAATGTTTTTGTAAGTATGTTTAACGTTTATTTATAGCTTTATTGGATGTTGTGAGCCACCATGAGCCCTGTGACCCAGGGGAGGGGCAGGGTGTAAATCTAAAAATAAATAAATAATTTTTTTAAAACAATGTTTTTATTGAATTTTTTTTATAATACATTATAATACGTGACCAGTAAGGTATGAACATACAACCGTTGCAATAAGAGAACAGGGTGAGATAGGCATATCACCTTGACTCAAACTTGACTAATATTCTAATAATTGTAGTAATATTTCTAACAGTAGGAAGTCAACTGCAGTGATTTTATCATCGTTTTCACTAGCATTTTAGTTAAATCGCATTAATTTGTATTTCGCATTTACTATACTTTCCCATTCAAAGTTGTCTAGTGCAATTTTTTCTAGAATTGGGTACCATAAGCTGAGAGGGATATAGAAATCACATTCAAAAATAAATAAATAAATACAAACAACTGCACAGGCTATTTTTCCTCTGAAGACTCCCCCCCCCCCCAAAAAAAATCACAGTTTCAATTACATAAATTTTGATAGCTTTTATAATAGTCTGGGATTACAGGCCAAAACTTGTATAAATTGTTAGGGCTACTGTGTTATATTAACTGTGACAACTAAACCTGAAAAGGAAATGAACTGAGAGTTTTAAGGAGAAATTGTTGCCATATTCACAGTAATACATCTGCCATTTTATTTTGTGGCTGGAAGGATAGAATTTAAGAAAAAATATCCTACAGCTGCTTAAAAAGCTTTTGAAGAATAAGTGTGCATATAAATGGTGCTCAGTATTTAGCGGTTTATCACGTTACATCGCATAAACAGAATCACTTGTTTTGAATTATAAAACAATAGATGAGGAGCAAGAGGCATTATTACATCAGGAATGCATTTCTATAGAGAGAGTAATGGCTGCATTGCAACAGAATGGACAGCGCTTTTACAAAGGGAATATGGATTATAGTCTATTCCACTTTATTATATGTATTATCTTACTGCATGGTTTCTATTTTTTGCACTGTTTCTAATTTCTGTTCTACTCCTACTGTTCATCGAATGTCTCGTACTACTTATTTATTTCATTCCCCACTTTTCTCCCCAACAGTGGCTTCCATAATTCTCTCCTCCATTTTATCCTCACAACAACCCTGTGAGGTAGGTTAGGCTGAGACAGTGTGACTAGGCCAAGGTCACCCAGCGAGCTTCCATGGCACAAGTGGGGATCTGAACCTGGGTCTCCCAGATCCTAGTCTGACACTCTTTACCACATTGGATCTTATTTGACTGCTGTGTAATCCTGCCTCATGTCTCAGCAAGAAAGATGGGCCACCCTCCAGCCAGTCAAATTCAGCCACTTTTTAAAGAAATCATCCTTTAAAAAAGAACAAAAGCTGAGATTAAAGTTGTCAAAAGTTAAGAAAATCTGATAGTTACTTAACTCCTGGCACTTAGCTGATTGCTAACTGCAGTACCCCCGTGACTCATTCTGCTGTTCGGCAAGAGGAACACCTACTTCTGCAGAGTCCTCAGATATAATTTCTAGAGCCTATTTTAGTAAAAGCCCAGCCTCATCCTTCCCCTCCGATGCATTTTAAGAGGCAACAACAGAGATGGGATGGTTTTTGCCTGGAAGTTGGAATTTAGGATACAGGAAAAGCACTTCTTCCTTCCCTCTGTTCAGGTTTACTGAGTTTGTTGTGCTCATAAAAAAAAAGTACAGGAGCCCACCAATCTTGTTTCTTTGAATCCCTGGGGAGCACAATCATGGCGGGGCACATCTTCCCCTTGCCTCTCCTACTAATAAGGTTTGAAACCTGAGCAAGTTGTCCACATTTTAACAGACCTAGTGACTGTGATGACCCCATACTAAGATGTGTAATTGCACTGAAGCGGGGAAGACAGCAGGTCTGCAGCACAATGTTTGGCAACTGAACCTGCACAGGTTTATTTATGTACTTCATGTATACCCCATAATACCTTTCTCCCCACTAGGGACCCAAAGTGGCTTACGTCGCTCTCCTCTTCCATTTTATCCTCACAACAATCCTCTGAGGAAGTCTGAGCTGAGGGTGTGTTACTGGGAAGTCACCCAACAAGCTTCCATTTGAAGAGGAGTCTCCCAGATCCCAGCCCGACCATTCTAACCACCATGTAACTCTGGCTAATGCTTTCTTGTATTTGTACGACTTGCCCTTTTTCAAGGAAATGTCTTCCTACCAATTGTGGATATTCTAAATAGCTTTGTAGTTGTTTTAAGAATATTCTATAAAGATTTATTTGAAAATACAGTGAAATAGCCTAAAATTTCTACAAGATACCATAAACTGTAAGAATATATTTTCAAAATGTCAAGAAGGTGGGAGCTACATATGTAAAACTAGAGAAATAGTATTCTTAAAAAGCATCAAGCACAGCACAGCTTACTAATGCTTTCCCTTTTTTAAAAAACAAACAACTGCCATTTTAATACAATGGTCACTGGACAGCAAACACATCTCAGAAATACCTGCATTCAGACTTTCAACCAACACTAAGACAGAATCTGCAGAAGCCCCACCTGTTACCAGCTTGCACATGGAATCAGGTGCACTCCTATCTTGCACAAAGAATCCCGGTCCTAAACCAATTCCAGTCAGCCATGATGTACTAATGCAGGCATGTGGGTAAACTGGAGCTAGTCCCCTCCCCACTTGCCATCCCCCTGAAACCTAGGATCCTAAAAACAAATCCAGGCTTTGAGTCCTAGTTCATGAAAAAGACTTACTCTGATTAGCCTTCACACAACTGAAGCTAGCCTCCAAACAGGATCCTCCTTGTGAAAAGGGAAGGGAGAAGAAGAAGAAGAAGAAGAGATTGGATTTATACCCCACCCTTCACTTGGAGTCTCAGAGCGGCTTACAAACTCCTTTCCCTTCCCCTCCCCACAACAGGCACCCTGTGAGGTGGGTGGGGCTGAGAGAGTTCTGACACAAACTGCTCTTTTTCAAGGACAGCTGTGCCAGAGCTTGTGACTGACCCAAGGTCACATCAGCAGGTGCAAGTGGAGGAGTGGGGAATCAAACCCGGTTCTCCCGATTAGAGTCCGCACACTTAACCACTACACCCTGGTAATAATCTTGGTCTATATGCATCCCACCTTAACACCTTAAGGCCTTAAAGAAATACAGGCAAAATATAAATTGTAGAATGGACAATTCCAATATGACGACAGACTAAAAATTCCCTTCTTAAATCTCATCTCAGCTATGGACTTGTGGGAATGAACTCAGGCAAGCTACTTGCTCACAACCACAGCCTTTCATGTAGAATACAGACACAAGACCACTGCCCTAATACCAAATTAACTATAAGAATAATAGGGTGATCCAAAGGCCATTTTCTGCCTGTGAAAAGGGGAAGTAATGTTTGTGATCCTCTTGTCTCACCGCAGGTCCCCAGTTCACACCTCATGTTATTTCTGAGGGTCCCCTCTGTCCCAAATGCAGCATATGAGAGAGCTTTGTGGGTTGCAGCTGGAGAGAGGAAACAGAAACATTCCATTCTGCTGAAGGAAGTGCTTTTCATCAGCAGAAAGTGACCACTGGATCCAATCTATTTTCATATAGTAACACTGATGGTATTGAATGCCATAGGTCCTTGCCATAAAGAGCTTTATGATTTAAACGCTGAGAGCAGGAAAACAAAGGCAGGGGAGCGAAAGTAAGGCAAAGTTAACAACAGGCGAACGCTTATTAACACAACATCATCAATGTCCATGGTGCCCTACAGAAAAATCTATAGGATTTTCTATATGTACCTAAAAATAGAGGCTTTCTTTTGTTTCTATGTACTACTTTAAAAAAGCTAGAACTTGTGTCCATAGAGCACAAATCCTAACCTGTTGTGAAAGGGATAGATTTCCAAACACAACGTATTTCTTACTCTGCAGCTCTGGAGACATGAGATGTGCTATTAAGAGGTTGTCAATTTCTGCAACGTACCCAATCAAGAACATACAAGTTACTGATAACCCGTAAGTATGAAACAATAAGAACTATTCATATATAACACATGCATATGAAGTCTCTGACTTCAATTTCATGCCCATGACTGTACAATTCTGTACCAAGCAATCTTCACTGGTTCTTTGCTGCAATAAAACTTCCAAGCTGATTCACACATATACATGTTTAGCAATTCATGTTAATGTGCCAACGACCTCAGCCAAAAACAGTCTGACATAATCTTAGGTAACATGAACATTTAGTCTGTTGTGCAGGGTCTTTGATCATCATTTAACACCTGTAAGTCATTGCTTGGTAACAAAGTCCAATACATCCTTTACTGTGACTTGCATTTATGAACAAGTTTCAGTGAATGACAAGAATCCTACATGATTTCCACATTTGACACAAATGAAGAATGGTTCTCCTGGGCACCCGTATTGAAGATGGCTTCACAAACATATAACATTTAATCCAAGAATCTAAACTGTGGTTCTCAAACACAAATTAGCTCCTCAGATTAAAAATATCTTGTGGAGCCATTTCAACACTTGGCACTGCAGTTCTCAGTGCTCTCAACAACTATCCTCAGCAGCAGACTGTTACACATTGAGTTACTGTCCTGTGAACAAATCCAGGCAGTCAAAGCATTCAAAGCAAGTCGTTAAAAAAACCCCAAAACCACCCTTCCAAAATAAAAATGGAAGGGAGAGAACAATTAGGAAAACCCCCATTGTCTAATACCAGTCATCAAGCATTTCAGTAATCAGGCTGAAACGTCTCAGACAATAAAGCCAAAGTTTAAGCAAATGTTTAAATTTCCTTTGGCGGTGAAATAGGGAGGTGGGGAATCTAAAGTGACCTGACAGCTAACAGATTGGGTGGCCTCAAAGAAGGAAATAGCTGACAGTTATAATAAACAGGAAGTTAAATGAAAGAGGAAAAAAGCAAGCAGCGCTGCAAAAGCACACAGCATATTTAACCTCAAACAAACGGAAAACTGTATAACAATGATCATGAGCAACTTCGCTACTGGTTTCAGCAACTATTTGGATTTGAAATAATTACTGCTCAATCGGAGCACAGAGGCACAGTCATGTGGAAGGGGGGGAAAAGCAGATAATTTGGCACCAACAAAGCCAAAAATCAGATTCAAATACGAAATGTGTGTTGAGCATTCCAGATACTGTAAATTGCTGTCTATTTCACTGCCTCAGTAGTGGGAAAAGCTACCACTAACATGATTCCAGCTTGCTGAAGGAGTCAGCAGCACATTCACCAACACGATGTGGCCTTTTCTTTCAAACTCACACCATGCATTGTCATCCACCCCTTCGTGACCTCAACTGTTTGAAGGCAGACGGTAGTAAATGAACATACTGTCACTGAAGATGCATTATATGAATAGTTCAGGTCTACACTGGCTTCTATCCTTGCAGTAGGGTTGCCAACCTCCTGGTAGTGGCTAGAAACCTCCTGGGATTACAACTGATCTCCAGGCGACAGAGATTAGTTGTTCTGGAGAAAATGACTGTTTCGGAAAGGTACAGTCTACGGGATTATACTCCAGTGAAGTCCCTCCCGAAATCCTGCCTACCTCAGGCTTTGCTATCAAAATCTCCCGGTATTTCCCAGCACAGAGCCGGCAACCCTGTCTTGTAGACAACATTCATGGTGGTGAGTTTGACCTATACAGTGTACAGGGAAATTCATCAGGGCACCCTAATGGTATGGCATCCTCCATCCCTAGAAGCTAAAAATCATATCCTCAAGACAAAGGAAGTGACAGACTTGTTTCAGGGACAGACTAGGGTGGGTGAAAAGGCAGGCCAACTGAAAGGGGCCATTGCTGGTTTCTCCTCTTTCTGCCATGTTTACGTCTTCCAATGTTTACGAAGTGATACAGATGTTTAAAATTATAGTATATAATCAAAGTTAATTTGTTGTTTTGACGTCAGAAAACACTGCTTCTTGACCAAAGCTACCAACAAAATACTATTTATTTATTAAAATTATTTATAAGCCTTTCCCCCAGCATATGGACCCAACGACAGGAACAACAAATAAAACAGCAGCAGCCTTGGTAGACCTAACTGGGTAGAAAGGTGGGATATAAATGTTGTAAATAAATAAAACAAACTGTTAGCCAATTAAAATAGTGTGTACAAAGTAAAAAAAGTAAAGGTTCCCTTGCTCGAAAGCCAGTCGAATCCGACTGTAGGGTTGCGGTGCTCATCTCCGTTTCAAAGCCGAAGAGCCAGCGCTGTCCAAAGACGTTACCGTGGTCATGTGGCCGGCATGACTAAACACCAAGGTGCACGGAACGCTGTTACCTTCCCACTGAAGTGGTACCTATTTATCTACTTCCAATGTCTTGCTTTCGAACTGCTAGGTTGGCAGGAGCTGGAACTAGAGACGGGAGCTCACTCCGTCATGCGGCACCCGGGTCTCGAACTGCTGAACTACAGACCTTCCACAGCCTGCAGTTCAGCGTCTTAACCACTTGAGCCACCGCAGCTCCCGTGTACAAATTAAGCAGTCCCCAAAACCCTTGGACAGAACTCATTCTTATTGTTATTTATTAACATATTTATACCCTGCATCTCTCTTGGATAATAATTAAAACCCTACAGATTAAAATCAGAGAAACCCACAACTACTCACTTCCAAAGATGCCTGCCGTTCATACCCCATCACAGCCCTGGCAAACAAACAAGCCTTGCAGCCCCTGTTGATGGTCTCCAATGAGGGAGTCCGTTCCACAGTGAGAGAACCATAATGGAAAGTCCTGGGCTCTGGCCAATGCCAGGCAGGCCTCCCTAAGTAAGCAAACAGCCAGAAGGTGGCAGCATTAAGACCGTAGTTGACACATGACGTGGGATGACAGAGCTCCAGGTTTGAAGAGCTTTAACCAGCACCTTGAATTGAGCTGGGAAACAAACTGGCAGCCAGTGTAGCTGTTTCAAAATAGGCAAGATACGTTCCCATCGGATAGCCCTTGACAATTGGGCGGCAGCCTTTTGACTGGCTGCAATTTCCAGATTGTCTTCAAGGACAACCCAACATGGATCAAGTCAGTTTTCCAGCCATGAGGTTACAAGAATGGATCGGCATGGCCAGATCAACCGAGAAAAGAGAGAGTTGGTGAACCACATACAACTGACAGAAGGCACTCTTAGCCAACTGCACCAACCTGCTCTTCAAACAGCAAGGCTGGGTCCAAGCTCTTAGCCTGCTCTGCAAAAGACAGCTCCATCCCATCCAGGACAAGGAGCCGCTCCCTCTGCAACATCTGCCTTTCCGACCAGCATTATTTGTATCTTGTATGGATTCACTTTCAGCTTGTTCTGCCTTAGCCACCTGACCACAGCTTGAAAGCCCTGACCTTACAAAACCTTTCAAAAACAAGGAGAGAGAAGGGCTTCCTCCATTCCTGGAAAGGTATTTCACAGAATGGGGGGTTGCTATAAAGAGAATGCATGGCACATGGGCTGCCTGTTACATAAAGGGACAGAGAGCAGAGAATGATGAGAGGAATTGAACTCATGTAGATAGTAACGAAGGAGCTGCGGTGGCTCAAGTGATTAAGACGCTGAACTGCAGGCTGCGGAAGGTCGGTAGTTCAGCAGTTCAAGACCCGAGTTGCAACATGATGGAGTGAGCTCCCATCTCTAGTTCCAGCTCCTGCCAACCTAGCAGTTCGAAAGCAAGAAATTGCAAGTAGATAAATAGGTACCACTTCGGTGGGAAGGTAACAGCGTTCCGTGCGCCTTGGTGTTTAGTCATGCCGGCCACATGACCACGGAAACGTCTTCGGACAGTGCTGGCTCTTCGGCTTTGAAACGGAGATGAGCACCGCAACCCTAGAGTCAGATTCGACTGGCTTTCAAGCAAGGGAACCTTTACCTTTACCTTTAGATAGTAACGATCTTTCAAGTGAGACCATCACAAATCATAAAGGGTTTTAAAGGTTATAGCTGTAATTGGACGTGGAAGCAAATGGGAAGTCAATGCAACGGTCTAAGGACTGGCATAAGAAGGGTCATAACCATTGCCAGGTCCCTGGCATTCTGCCCTAACTGCACCTTCCAAGTCATTTTCAAGGGCAGGCCAACACAAAGCATTTTACAGTACTCAAACCCTGAAAGTACTGACGCTTGGGAACACTTTTGGCTGCCAATTGTTTTTTTTTCTACACTCTTAACCAAGACTGCTGATAAGAGACGCAGTATGTAAAAACGTCCATCCCATTTCTCTGCCTGACCATTACATCACGTTTTAGTACTCATTAACGGCTTATGCTTCCATGCAAGTTACTGGCCTTTTCATACTGATTCTATACTATTAGAACAGAAAAAAATATATCAGTATGCTTAGGTCTCCAATATAGGTTTACCAACTAACAGGGCAGGGAAAGACAAGAAGTATTGCTAATTGCTGCTGGCTATCCTACAAGTGAGAACAAACTATAAATCATTTAAATATACTTTGAGTGAACACAGTCATATTCCATTGTATCAACAATATTTATCAATATGGCCATCCACATCATTTTTAATGTCTTCAGAAACAGACAGCCTTATTGACATTAAATAACATTCCAGATCAAGTCAGGACCCAAAGAGTTTGGTATCATGTGACTGTCCTCACCCAGCAGAAGAGACTGGCCCACTGAAGCAGGCTTCCATTTACATCTGGCTGTGCCTCGGTATTGGGAATGCCTACCCAGGATCCAAGGAATTGGCTGAATGCACATCTTGATGCCAAAAACCATCTTCATGTACCAAACTGGTAAGGCAGTGTGGGGCATAAAAGTTAAATAAGTAAGTGTATCCCTGAGTTGGAGAAGGCAACCTCATGGCATTAAGTCTTACTGTCAATCAGCAAATCAACTGGCTCCGTTGAAACAACAGGAGTGGAGTTCTACCCTCAAAAACCTTAAGGCATCTGCTAGAGTACTTTATGCTACCCTGGTGGTTGAAAGTGCCGTCCGGTGACTTCATAGGGTTTTCAAGGCAAAGAGATTAACAGAGGTGGTTTGCCATAGCCTGCCTCTTCGTAGCAACCCTGGACTCCCTTGGAGGTCTCCTATTCAAATACTAGCCAGCACCAAACCTGCTTAGCTTCTGAGATCTGACAAGATCAGACTAGATTACATTTTTTTTAAAAAAAAAATATGGACTGTAGTACAATAGATACTTTTAAAAACATGGACCACACCACCAATTTTAAATATAATTACAGAGTAGGTGCATATTTCTCACCTAAAGATGTTAACACATACTCAGATGATTATATGAAATGTACCCCTACACACAACACTCCCCTCTCACAGACATGCATATCCACTCAGTCATGCAGACAAATAAAGGTATCCTTCAGCACTCAGAAACTGAACTTAAGGAGCAAATATAGAAAAATGAACATGAAAGGAGCAAAAAACCCCAAAACTGTTTTCTTCTACCAAGCTGAAAACACATAACTAGAAACTTCTCTGAACTACATAACGGTCTGTACTTCTTGGTAATTCCCATTAGCTAAGTTGATGCCACTTACAAACCAAACCCGCAGCATACCAAGCGTTTCACAAGATACTGTTTTTTATTCTGCTGTTGGGGGGAGGGGATAAATGAAAAGCTTTCAAACGATTGTAATAATTATGTGGCAGGAGTGGGAAATCCCGGGTGCCATAAACGAGAAACAGGAGCCAGCAAGTTTCACCACACTAAGGAAGTCACGGGCAATACAGTTTCGGAAGACTCTAGCAAATCAACCCAGGAAGGAAAGGGAAACCCAGGATCACTGGCTGGCAATCTGACCTTGAGGGAAACCACCTTCTAGGGGTGGTCTCCATGCTTGTTAAACAATCAAGAAATAAACCAGGCTAGAACACAAGAGTATTTAGAAAATATTCACAATTCACACCCAAACACAAAACGAAACACAGGCATGGCTTTGCAGAGCACAGTCGTGATTACTGGCCTATAGAACAATGGGAAATTCCCCTCCTTCGTTTTTCACAATTTACACTTTTTCACATTTCTCTTGTAGGCATCCAAAGAAACTACAGTGCAGCCCTTGGGGGCTCGCACAAAGGACGCTGGCAAACACCCAAATAACCAACCAAAATCTCTTTCCTTTTCCCATACTGACCTTTTGTGTGTACCTGTGTGGACACCTAGAAAAATGCTACAAAGGCAGCGCCCCAGACACAGCACAGTTATGCAGGGCTCCAGAATTCATTCCATCACATTGTGGGGATGACACCCAATTTGGACAGATGCAAGCCCAGGCCCAGTCTCAGAGGGGTCTGGGCTCATCTCACATTGGAATGACAAGTATCACATCAGACCTTGTCAGCTCCACCAAGTATTTGAACTCAACCACAAGTACTCTTTTAAGAAGAAAAAAATACAAGTATAATGAGTAATTTTGGGAAAAAGGAAAAGTAGAGTACAGTTTTTTCAACTACTTATACTTGCTCTTGAAAAGATTAAAGGAACGCACTCCTTCCAATCTCACCCACTGCAACAAATTGCATTTACTGAATTAACATGCATTCACTTAAAAAAAAAACCTACAAAATAATGTGATCTACATTCTACAAGTTTTTTCAAAAATGAATGAGTTTTTCAGAAAACAACCTTAAGCTTCCAAGAAGGACTTACCCAATGTGTCTTTCAGGTTTTTAACCAAAGAGCCCTTCTTCAAGCTGTTCTTTCGTTCGACATAATTTGATGGCACGTATCCTGTTTTGTTGGCTGCATTTCTTACCCTCCACCACGTTTTGGAATCATCTAGCAGCCAGAGGCGTTCATTCTTCTTTATGTCGAGTTCTTGGTCCTGTTGTGCAGTGTAATCCCACTTTGCTATAACAATAACTTCTTCTGTCATCTTTCATGGAGTCTCTCTGTCATAAAACAAATAGATTCATTCATTGAAATACTGAACATGCCCCTCCACTACTGTTTTAAATATTAAAGCCTGAAAGCATAAAACATCTTAAAACCGTAGTGCTTAATTGTGTTAATTTTTTTCAGTATGTTATATTTCTGCTCAGCTTTAATTTTACTGTTTTTTTTGTTGGGAACGTCTTTGAGCAGCAAGGGAAAGCAATATAGAAATACAGTAAAATAAATCACAGAATGTACTCACAAGGCATAGCAAAGTCACTGCAGCTTTGATATTACATTAAACCAAACTGCCTCCCTAAAAGTAGCCAGATTAGCTGGGTTTTTTTAAAAAAAATGACAGCAGATCGTTTATGTGTTATGTGGGATTATTGCACCACCTACACATTTAATATTCTATCACCTCTACAGGTTTCTTCATGAAAAATACTGTTTCTATTAAAGAGGCACAAATCTTGCAACAACTGGCCTAAGAAAGAAGTCTTGCATTCTCTTCCTTTCCATGCACTTCATTTGGGAACGTCTTCCTTTTCTTTTTTTAACACTCAGTTTGCACATGAGAACCAGTATATCACAGACAAGATGCCTATTTTGTACACTACTTTCCAACTGTGCACTTTTTAGAAGAAACTTATCCAGTTAGTTCATATTCATAGAACTTTGGTGCTTAATTATTCTAGACAACTGTCTCAAGGATTATCATTGTCCCTATAATACTGAGGTACAGAGGCTTTCCATTTTTTTTACAAGAATGACAGGATGCCTGAAACCAAGACAGTGACTGACAAATTCAAAATGCAAGGTTAAAACTGGTACATAAAACGGCTTACATGTTTTTTCCGAACTTACACATGAAGATGAAATAGTTTGCCACCATTCCTTAATATTTGTCAGAATTCTGTTCACTGTCACTGCTACCTCCACTTCTCTGTCATGCTTCAGTAACTTTCGTCATAATATGCTGCTGATTTCTCTCTTAAAACAATGGGGGTGAAAAGTGCTGTCAAATCACAGGTGACTTATGGCGACCCCATAGGGGTTTTTCAAGGCAAGAGATGAACAGTGGTGGTTTGCCACTGTCTGCCTCTGCACAACCCTGGACTTCCTTGGTGGTCTCCCATCCAAGTACTAACAAGGACCAAACCCTGCTTAGCTTCCGAGATCTGATGAGATTTTCTTCAGAGTGCAGAAAACACAACAGCTGTTAATGTACATACAAGGGTTTGCATGTCATTAACAGAACTCAGAAATCGTGTATGCAGACCCTCTCGATCATCTCCAGACATTTGGTTTACATCCTTCAACCTGCACGTTTATTATAAGAACCTATCATATTCAGTTTACAACTAATACAACTGTAACTGTAATTGTAAAAACTGCAATGCAGTGTTAAAAGTTGAAGAATGCAAGTTAGGCAATCTTCTGTAATTTCTTTACAAGTCAAATTCCATTTAAGTGCAGAGAAGAGATTTCTGGCACTTGCCAAGTACATGCAGTTGGGCAGTCCTCTAATTTTTGAAGGGAAAGGGGTAAGATTATATAGTGAAATGCTACATTGAAATACAAAACAATACAAAACAGCTACTACAAATTACTGTATGAACTCTAATCAGTGGTGCAGCTTAAAACAGGGGCCAAAGAAAAAGACCTTCAATTAAAGATGTGAAGGCCCATGAAAAAAGGGTTCCTACTGGGGAGGGGGGGGGCTTCAGAAAAAAACAAACCCTAGATATACTTTCTCTGTTGGAATGAGTGAATAGACATTTCTCACTCCAAATGTGTAGTTGTAAATATATTTAACTAAGAATCCGTAGCACTAGAGAACAATCCCTATATATACACAAAATGTTTTAATAGCTATAGTATCAAAATATACCAATTTTGTACACAACTGATATGCTAAAATGTATATGATTATATACTATTGAATAATTCAGAGACTACAATGTTGTAAAGTTTAATTCAATATCTAAATATGCTTTAGACCTATTAGGACTGTATGAGACTATTTACTACAAAAGTTGTTTTCTATTTTAAATTTTTATTTCCCCGCCTCTTAGGAAAAAACAAAACTAAGGCTGTGGTCACACGGAACATTAGCCACGCTAGAGAGATGGAAGTCAGGCGGAGTTTCCAGGCGCGATCTCACCGGCACATCTGGGAAGCGTAGAGCTTCTGTGGATCAACCGAGGCTTCCCGCCGAAACCGCGCTGCAAAAAACTAGTACCTCGGAGGTACTAGTTTCCGGAAACTGCGGGGCAAGGGCGGGCGTCTGATCGCGTTTCCGGTGGCATCCGGCGCCCGCCCAAGTCCCCTTGCAAACAAGGTTTTTTTTCCCCCAAGTCTCCGTGGATGCGCACAAGCACCCAACGGAGCATGCACATTTTTGGTGTACGTGACAAAAACCCCCACCCGTTTGCCGCACCGCGCGCTTCTTTGTTGCGTGCAGGATCGTCCTGTGATCAGCACCTCTCCCTTCCCACGGAACCTCCACGGGACCTCCACGGAACCTCCAGGGGAGGTCTGATCAAGTATCTACATGTTAGTTTGCCCCAGGGCAAACAGCCACGCTTCCCCCCCGCATTTTCCTGCCCGTGTGACCACAGCCTAAGACACGTATGCTAAGAATAGCACATGGTGCAGCACAGGATATGTATGCTCTCTCTCTTTAGTACTGGGTATATTCACAATTTTCCTTGGTGAAAACTGAGGCATTCATACTTCTAAATTCCCTAAATATACCAAATACTACAATTTTATATGCTAAATTATAAATTATGCATTTATGCTTTTAAAGCAATTCAATCAGTTTAGGTCTGTGAAGAAAGTATTGCATGTACTTCAATTTCTCTCCAAATGTCCCCCCTCACTGGACTCAATTTTTTTCTAAGTTTGACATCTCTACCTCCAATGCAACCTAAAGCAAAAAGTACTCTTCAATAACAAAACAGCAAAATGGTAAAAAGGGGGAAGAACAACAGGCAGATAAAATGGCGGACCGATGAAATATTTTCAGGATTAAAACAAAGCAGAGAGTCACTGGACTGTAAAAGAAACAGTACAAGGCAAATATACATAATCCTGGATCTGCTGTCATAGGCAGCCATGCTGGTCCAACAGAAAATTATTCCAAAGCATCAGTAAAATATCTTCTTTATTTGGTGCTGCTCATAAAGTAGTAAAGAAAATGCTCCAGCCGGATGGATGTACAACGTCATTGCCATCATTATTGAAGGGGAAAGAGATATGTTTCTGGGCAAGATGTAAAGCCTACACCTGTAATTTGCAATAGTTTAAGATGACACGAAGAAGGGTTTGGCAGATTTAATTTGGTTAGGTCTCCCTCGGTGTAAAAAGATCTCGGGTTCCACCCAAGGATGCAAGGAACAAAGAACCATGGCTGCTTTACCTTTAAAAATAAAGGCAGCAAAGCGATATGAATTTGCTTCAAGCTCAAGTTGAAATAAATGCATCCCTTGAAAGACACAAAGCAAAAAAAAAAGTGAAGAAATCCTTAAATAGCAAAAATGGAGATTAAGGCTTGATGGTGTAATAGATACAATATCTAGCCTGTTGAAGAGTTATCCTATTTTCCATGTTTTTAGTTTTCTCCGTGTGTCTGTGTTTGGATAAACATAAATATACAACCAACACAAGTGCCCTCACAGAAATGTAATAGATTGTGGAACAGGGGATGAACAGTTGTACTCCATTTTTTTCTGACTGTTGCAGTTTTAAAATGCTTCCCCCTATGAGTGTTGTACAAGGGCAAATCACAGTTTCTAAATAAAATTAACTTGCTGTAATCACAAAACAGATGAACTATAGGTCAATAACGTGTTCTAGCCATAGGGAGATTACAGTTCAACTTGATCTGGATGCTCTTATACTGTCAATGTACATTTCGATTAATTCAAATTATTTTGAGCACGGACAGCCAAATGTTCCAATGTTAACAACTACTGTGTCAGCATAAAGCCTTGCCAGATTTTCACCAGTCAGGGCAACCGGAGGCAAGAACACAACATCCTGATTTCTCTTTACTCATTTAAGCGGGGTGGGGGTGGGGGACAACTTCCCAGTTCAATTAATAAATTACTACCTAAATATGAAAAGACTTAATAATAAGAAAACTACGTGGCAGTATAACATTCTGAATTGTAACTAGGGGTTTACAAACATTGACTTTAGTAGCTTTGTAAAATAAGTCTCCAGCACTCTAATCTCTGCCCAAGGGGGTAGAAACAGTAGATCTTATTTTTGATATCATGCTGACCTATGAAGCTACTCAAGAAACTGGGTGTTCTATGCCTTCTATGAACAGTCCAAACAAAAGCTACGTCAACATCTACTAAGCCCAGAATGTTATCCCCAAGCAGAGCTCCCAGCACACTCTGTTCTGCCCACTTCATCACAGAACCCAGTTGTGCTTTCTTAACAAGCGAGAGAAGTGAGAACTGGAGCTGTTCTATGGAAAACAATGTCCTTTTAGACCTGACTACGGTGTTGCATAGAGAATATGTGCAAACAGTAAAGAGGAACAAGCAGAACATAAGGACCTGGTCCCTGAATCCTAGTGCTACCAGTGCCTACTTCATTTCTAGACAAGGATGCTCAAGGATAAATTAGTTTTCATATCAGTGCACAGAACTCTTATGTAAATTTAAACAGAGGTGTTAATTTATACAAACATAGTTGGACTTTGGCTTGGTACAGGCATCAGGCTGTCTCCCAGCCAACTGCAGTTAACAAAATCGGAAGTCACCTCAGAAGAAGCATGCTCCCCCCCCCCCCCCCCCCCCGCCATGGAGACCTGATCATCCTGGTACACATTCCATCTTTAACTGTGATTAAGCAGTGCGTCAGTCCAGTCATTAAATATGGACAGAATGATCCAGAGTTTGCCTTCAGCCGGGATCTGAAAGTTCAGCTTGAGGATGAAGCAAGAAAATAATTTAGAAATGAACTTGTCAATAGAGGAATACAAGACATCTAATGCAGCATCAATTAAGTTCTGCATGACAAGTATACCTGAGTGCACTCTTAGCTCCTAATATCCTCTTAAAAAAAAAAAAGTTAACCCTATAGACCTTGTGTTCATTACAACACTTCTAATGGCACAGGGTTGCCTGATTATGAGGTCTCAGTCCTTGATCCCATGACACTGATGGTATGTGGAGAGAACGACCTTTGGCACTTACCGTGAAAGGTCCTTCTCCTCTGAGGTTAGGAGGACATCTCCATGGGTTATTCCCATCGTTCCTTTAGGGAGGCAGGAAATACTTTTTTCTCCTTCCTGTTGGCACCTTGGGAATAGCCCTGCCCCCCAGTTCTGGGACTCCGTAAGCAGTGAGTATCAACTAAGGCTAACTCCCCTACACCAAGCAGGTAAACTTCCAACATTAATGATAGAACTATAAAACAGTAGAACAAGAACGCAGAAAAAGAAGAAGAAGAGAACAGCACAGAGAAACACAGGCAAAAGAACAATGATGAAAGCGGGAGGGCCGAGATGTCCTCCTAACCTCAGAGGAGAAGGACCCTTCACGGTAAGTGCCAAAGGTCGTTCTCCCACTGAGGTGGAGGACATCTCCATGGGACCTCCAAAAGCAGTGTCCCTTAAATGGGTGGGTCATCATCGCCAGCCGAAGGGAGAATGTGCTGAAGGACTCTTCTTCCGAATGCTTCATCAGCTGACGCAAATGTGTTTAGCTTGTAGTGACGAATGAAGGTAGATACCCTTGTAGGCCTCCGTGATGCATGACCTAAGGACTGTGCTGATGGAAGCCGTGGACATACGATTTCCCGTATGTGGAAAGGAGATGTTGATGAACATGAAGTCCGTTTTTCGTAGAGATTCAGTGCACACGATGTAAATCTTTAATGCCCGTCTGACATCAAGGGTGTGCCATAGCCTTTCTCTGGGATGTTGTGGCTTTGGACAGAAAGTAGGTAAATAGATTTCTTGAGCACGATGAAAAGCGGAAGAAACCTTTGGCTGAAAGGTGGGATCGGTCCTAAGTACCACTTTATCCTTGTGGAAGACGCAGAGCATGGCCTTTACCGATACAGCACCCAGCTCTGAGACCCGCCCGTGCTGAGATTATCGCCACCAGGAATAACGTCTTCATCTGGAGCTACTTCATTCCGACTTCCCTGAGAGGTTCAAATGGCGCTTTTGGTAAGGGCTGTCAAAACCGTGTGTAGCCTCCAGGTTGCGAACCTGTGTATCTGAGGAGGTGACTTGGCTGTTGCCCCTTGTAGAAACAGCTGTATGTGGGGGTGCTTGGTCATCCTATATCCTCCTATGCGAGGAAGGACGGTCGATAATGCCACCACTTGTCGTCGTAAGGTGGCTGCCTTCAAGCTGGAATCCAAACCGTCTTGTAAAAAGGAAAGGACGTCCGCCGTTGTAGGAGACAGGGGATCCAGCTTCTTCCTCCTAGTCCACCACACAAATGCCTTCCAAGTGGTATTATAAATGCGAATGGTGGACTGCCTCCTTGAGGCCATAAGGGTTGCCAAAACCTTGTCCAGGTAGCCTAGCTGAGAGAGACGTTGCTGTTCATCCTTCACGCGGTCAAGGACAGCCAGTCGGGATGCGGGTACCAGATGGGGCCTTGCAGGAGCATGTCTGGGGACTGCGGTAAGGTCAGAGGCGGAGCCACAGCCATCTCCTTCAGGAGTGAAAACTACGGACGATGTGCCCACAGGGGAACAATGAGGATCACCTCTGCCTTCTCCTCCCTGATGGTCCTTGCGATCTAACTCTGGGCCCAGGGAACGCGAATCGGAGGGCTTACAAACTCCGTCCATTCCAGCATTGTGCTGCAGAGGCCTGGAGATGGCGTCCGGATTCGGTTCCGCTTCTTCAAGATGGCCGCCGATCTTTGCCCGCACGGAATTAGCGGGTCCTGCTTCTTCTTGCGGCCAGCGGCACTTGAGTGCATGCTGCGCCGTGGACGCCGCCTCTGCTGCGCTCGTTGGGGTGGCACAAACAAGCCCCGAAGGCAGGTAGGCCCCACTGCCGAGTTGCACTCTGTCCGCCGCGGCGGTGAGCGTTGTCGCCTCGTCCCCCGATGAAAAGTCTTCTGAGTGTTCGGTAGCCATCGCGCAGGCCCGACGAGCACACGGGAGGGACTTGCCTCTCAATGTCTTCTGGCTCCAAGCAGGAGTAAGAAGGGGGAAATAGAGTAAAAAGTAGGGGGAGAGAGGCAGAGAGAGAGAGACTCTGAGGAATAAAAGAGCAATATAGAGCAAAATAGAAAGAATTGAAAGAGAAAGTAGATGGACAGAATCGCAGAGCTCTGTCCCTAGCTGCTACTCCCTAAGAGGCAGGAATAGAACTGAGAGGCAGGGCTATTCCCAAGGTGCCAACAAGGAGAAAAAAGTATTTCCTGCCTCCCTAAAGGAACGATGGGAATAACCCATGGAGATGTCCTCCACCTCAGTGGGAGAAGGAACTGAACACCCCCCGTTCCAACATAAAACACATAAATACAGTAAAACAAATACCTCACTCCATTATAGATGTACATTTATGTGTGCAGTGTCAGGCTACAATACGAACATTTTACTTGCTCAACTTTATAAGAAATACAAAGGAAAGATCTTTTATTCTATCACAGCTACAAACTGAAGTCACGAGATTATGGTTTCTCTTACCCCTTCATATATCATAGTCTGACACCGTAACAAAATTAAAACTATCACCCAAATTTTACAATATGATTTACTCAGATAAAGCATATTAAGTATCATACCTTATTTGCATTTTCTCTCAAATACAGGTGCTGGCTGTTTTTTAAGTTTCTCATATAACCCACACCTGCTCTTCTATCCAATGTGCAATTCATCTGATAAAAGGTACAAAACACAGCCACTACAACATTTTTTACACATCCTCTGCTTCATCTGAGCTGCTTACAGGAAACCTCAACTTAGTTTGCTTTTTGAGGTAATGGAATATCTGTGTAGCCTCCTTGCAGCACAAAAGCAGTCGCATGCATGCACTCCTAGCAGCACGGGCACTGTCTACACACACATCCTGCCAAAAAACCTTCACTGAATATACATCCAGTAGTACAACTGAGCCTTGAACCTGTCATTAAAGATGTGAACTGTGATTATTTGTACCCTTATCCGAAATGTGACCATATTGAAGGGAAAATCTGAAAGGAGTACTTTGTGATTTGTGTCAAATATAAAAAATGGTGTCAAATATACATTGTTTGCATTGGTTTTTTTGAAATGCCAATACTGACTTTTTTTAAAAAAAAGGTTATTGACACTAACTTTATCCCACATCTGCTCTTCTGCCATTATCGTCACAATTCACTGATAGAACTGTAAAATCTGAACAAAGCACCTTTTTTTGTTTGATTTTTGTTAGAAAGGATAACCAATTATTTAAACACATATTCCCTAAAGTGGCGTAAACCAGTCAGGCAGCAGTCTCTTATGTAGTTTCACCCAGGCGGACTCTAACCTGAAGAACCGGGTTTGATTCCCACTCCCCCACATGCAGCCAACGGGGTGACCTTGGGTCAGTCACAGTTCTCTCAGAGCTGCTCTCTCAGGAGCAGTTCTCTCAGAGCTCTCTCAGCTCTACCTACCTCACAGGATATCTGCTGTGGGGAGAGGAAGGGAAGGAGATTGTAAGCTGCTCTGAGACTCCGAGTGAAGGGTGGGGTATAAATCCAACTCTTCTTCTAATAAGTAACACAAGTTACTAAATAGTCAAACATAAGTGTTTTGGATGTCAAGAAGGCAGAAAGACAAAAAGCTATTTTAACATAATCTTTTCTTCAAACACAAAATACCCCCCCACACCTCAAGAAATCAGCTCTATAGGACACACCAACTAAGACCTTTTCACCTCCATACAATCTGACAAAAGCACCACCTTGCTGCCTGCAACACAAGTCTGGATTTCCCTTCACAGTGTTTGCTGTACACCTGAGATCAGTTAAACTTAAAATGGCAGCCTGAGCTGTAAGAGCTTCCCGTGAGGAAACCACAATACTGCTCTTAAGATAATGAATCTGCCTTTGAGAAGCAGCAGAATCATGAGGTGGCTTTTTTGCCTCTCACCTTCAGAGGGAAACACTGGAAAAATGTTTCAGATTTTTATTTCAAGATCAAGATCCAGCTCAGACTTGGCAACGTTTACTATACCACGGCTTCTCCCCCAATGATGATTACAATATCAGCTAACCTCACAGGAGAAGATTTTTTATTATTATTATTTTTTACAGGAGAAGAAATTTGAGGGGACTATCCTGACATGGGATCATAATCAGCAGGAAGCAGGAATATACCCTCAATGCCCAACCTCCAATGCTTGAATTAACAGGACAACCCTACGGAGGCTGCGCCTGCACCTCTAGTATTACCCTTTCCGGCATTGAGAGAATGACTTCATCAGGGTTAGAAAAATATAAAGAGTACAGCCTACCTAATGTTTCTTTATCTTTAACAAGCGCCCCCCCCCCCCGCATTAAACTACAATTCTATCCACTGCTGCAGAACAGGAAGTCCTCATGGCAGCAATGGGACCATAGATTATAACACCAGTTGTGGGGGTCCCAAGTTAAGTGCTAAACTAAAAGGCCAATTTAGCTTTTAAGGAGGAGTGTGTGTGTGTACACACACATACACACACATATATAAATGTCTACTAACTGATGATTAACCACATTCTACCTGTCAAATCATCACAGCTGAAAAGTACACTGAGAAATATCAAACAGCCAAAAAAAAAAGAAAGATGCTATTTAAGCTCCTAATTTTTCCTTCATGTCTTCAAGAAAATTTTTAAAATTTTCTAAGGTAACAATGAAATGCCATCAAAGTCTACAGCTAGTGGTGAAAATAAATGTTGGTTTCTATAGTCTTCATCATTATGTTGGACACTATTTAGTCCATGAGGTTAAAATGTGAATATTCACAAGACTAATCCCACTGGTAATAACATTTCAGTAAACTGAAAGTTTTAAAAAACTAGAATCAAAACACAAAGGAAAACTCTTTAAATTAAACACCTTAATTCAGGTTGTCAAATCTTTGAAAAAAGTTATTTGTGCAACCTCCTAGAGTCCTCCAAACTGATAACAGGCCTCTGAATTACCTGTTATATTTACATAATTTTTCCTTCCTTCAGCTTCTAAAGTGAGCACACAGAGAATGATCTGATTTCGTCCGGGTAATTACCATGAAATAGGAAGAGAGCAACTTACTGGGGCCACAAAGGCAGCTGGATGGTGAAACTCAAATTCTGAACCTAATTTTCCCATATGTACGTGCAAGACCCTAGGCCACTGTACCACGGAGACTTAGATTATACCCTAACAGCAACACACTGAGTTGTAACCATTTTAATAAAGTTGCTGTTTTTCCATTATAGCACCGTATTGTATCCTCCTGGACCATGTACGGTTATAATTTGTGTTTAAATGAAGTAAAGGCAAGACAGTCTTTTCCTTTCAAGGATGTGTCAGATGGGTTATGCTTTCTCAGCATGATACCCCTCACAAAACATTGCCTGAATAAGTGATCTTCCTACTTACCCAGCTTGCTCTTGGTTATTTTGAAGGCTAGCAGTCAAATACTCTTTGGATTTACTTTCTTTCTTTCTTTGAAAATTACAGTTTCTTATTCCGTGTTGCACTGCTGTCACGCAGCAAAGCATCTTGGATGGGAGAAGGAAAGACGAATGAGAGCACATTTTTACATCCCACTTAATTCCACTCTCAGGGGAGGTTTTTAAATACTCTGTTTAAGAGTTGTTATTGTTAAACTGCTAAGTAAAAACAAAAACAGGACAGGCTTAAAACATAGCCGTCAATTGCTAAACCTCGCTCCTGAAGGATTCAGGCTTTGAAAATGTTCCAGAGAAAAGGAGCTTTACAGTTTGTCGACCCCAAGATAAGTCGTCAAATCCTTTTTTTTTTTCTTCACCACAGTCCTAGAGAAGAAAAGTGTTTTGTCTTTTATCTGTGGCAAGGATTAATTTTTCCACAACTACACTGACTGGAAAAGCTGCTGACTTGCTATCATCTTGAAGTTACTCTTAAACATAACTGTTCCTGAAGAACACACCTGGACAAAGAAAAAAGTACAACAGCTGCTAGAAAATGCAATTTACCCCCCCATCCAGGGTCTTGAATATTCTACAATCTCAAGATCAAGGAGAGAAAAAAGACACACCTATTTCTATTACTGAATTTTTATCCTGTCCTTCTAAAGACCCAGGATAGCACTGCATTCTCACAGAAACTCAACGAAGTAAGTCAGGCTTGAAGAATGTGACTGGGTGTGTGCTTTGTCCGAATGAAGTAATGTTCTAATGCGTTTCGATAATAATTTTCAGGCAGTGTTATTAAAAGTATCAGAATGTCACAATGCACGCTGAACTCCATGTAAGAACAGAGTTCGAATCAAGCTCTCTCCAGTTCTAGTAAAACAATCTAACCACTACACCATAGTAGCTCTCCACATCTGCTTTCCTGCAAAAACTACATATGCTTACCCAATTATGTGCCAGGTTTATCACTCCATATACTGAAAACCAACTACATGATTCCCACCAGAATTATTCTCCAGAACTGTGCACCTCTACAGTTAAAAGTTTTTGTTTCATCCTGCTAGAAAAAGGTAAGAAGCACAGAAAAAATGTATAACCAATTTTCAGTAACAAATAAACAAACAAAAAGCCACCTAATCTTGGGTATAAAACACAAACCTAAATATTCAAAATACTGTGGTTTGTCAAAAACAAAAAAGCACTGACACTTTAGAAAAAGATGAATGAGAGCAGAATTCTGCTGCAGCAAGCAACGCTCTCAAAAGCAGCAGAAAAATCTGCTACTCAGACATTGTTGCTGTGTAAAAATATCCCAACTTGCTCTGACCTTTAAGAGTAGAAAAGGCTAAGGCTGACAACTGCTTTCGAATATGAACGAGGATGGCAGAATGCTCTATAGTCCTCGAAATGCTTCCTGGAAAAAGTCGATTGATGGAAAGTCTAGTATTAGTAGAAAGAGGCTTCATGAAGCCCCTCTGGACTTCCAGAAAGCTTTTGATAAAGTTCCACATCAAAGGCTCCTAAGTAAATTCAGCAGCCGTAGGATAAGAGGACAAGTCCTCTTGTGGATTAAGAACTGGTTAATTAACAGGAAACAGAGGGTGAGTGTAAATGGGCAGTTTTCACAGTGGAATGTGGTAAGCAGTGGGGTACTGCAAGGCTCGGTACTAGGGCAGAGGCTTTTTAACTTGTTCATTAATGATCTGGAGTTGGGAGTAAGCAGTGAAGTGGCTAAGTTTGCGGATGACACTCAGTTGTTCAGGGGGGTAAGAACTAGGGAGGACTGTGAGGCACTCCAAAGGGATCTGTCGAAGCTGGGCGAATGGAAATCTATGTGGCAAATGAGGTTCAACATGGGCAAGTGTAAAGTAACGCACGCTGGATCCAAAAATCCTAACTATAAATTTATGCTGATGGGTCCAAACTGGCGGTAACCGACCAGGAGAGAGATCTTGGAGTCATGGTAGATAACTCACCGAAGATGTCAACTCAGTGTGTGATTGCAATAAAAAAAAGGTAAATGCTATGCTGGAGATTATTGGGAAGTGAAAACAAATCAGCCAGTATCATAATGCCTCTGTATAAATTTATGGTGCAGCCTCATTTGGAATATTGTGTACAGTTCCAGTCACTGCACCTCAAAAATATATTATTGCATTGGGAAAAAAGCAGAAAAGGCAACTAAAACGATTAAGGGGATGGAACACCGTCCCTGTGAAGAAAGGTTAAAAAGGTAAAGGCTCTCTAGCTTGGAGAAACAACAGATGATGGGTGACACGACCGAGGTTTACAAAATTATGCATGAGATAGAGAAGGTAGAGAAAGAAGTACTTTTCTCCCATTCTTACAATACAAGAACTAATGGGCACGCAATGAAATTAAGGAGCAGTAGGTTTAGAACAGATAAAAGGAATTTTTTCATCACCCGAAGTCTAATTAACATGTGGAATTCACTGCTGCAGGAAGTGGTGGTGGCTACAAGCATAGACAGCTTCAGGATTGGATAAACATATGGAGCAGAGGCCCATAAGGTTTAGATCAGTGATGGCGAACCTTTTAGAGACCGAGTGCCCAAACTGCGACCCAAAACCCACTTATTTATCGCAAAGTGCCAACATGGCAATTTAACCTGAATACTGAGGTTTTACTTTAGAAAAAACAACTCCTACATTAACTTAAGATAATCCAAACAAAGTAAGAAAAGCAATCCCAAATGCTTTCATTTACTTAAAATTACTTGGCAGAGAATTCGACACTTTAATGATGGTCTGGGCCTGGCTGGGGCGATGGCACATGTGCCCACAGAGAGGGCTCTGAGTGCCATCTCTGGCACCCGTGCCATAGGTTCGCCACCACTGGTATAGATGGACTACTATATCTGGGGTAGTGATGCTTTGTATTCTTGGTGTTTAGAGGGCAACAGTGGGGAGGGCTTCTGGAGATCTGGCCCTGCTGGTGGACCTCCTCATGGCACCTGGGTTTTGGGCACTGTGTGACAGAGAATGTTGGACTGTATGGGCCATTAGCCTAATCCAACATGGCTTCTATTATGTTCTTAAAGTGGGCATGAACATTGCAAAAGAAGGAAATGTAGACTGAAGAAGAGTGAAGGACACCCCTATATTCAGAAAATAACCTGTAATTTGAAAAGCATGTTGTTTGCAATATAATCAGCCACAGAATCACTACCAGTATTCAAACAATGACATCTCCGTGTTGTTCAAGATTAACTAGAAATTAAACTGGTCAAACTCGCACCATCTAGGAAGCACATCTGCTTGCGATATTCATAAACACCAGCTTCAGTTGTTTTCAGGGCAGCAAAGTACAGCAGAACCAGCAGAGAAATACCGATTACAACTCAAGCCTCCAGTCGCACCTAGTCCATCTATCACTCCCTGCCAGGTTACAAAAACAACTGTGATCCTGCAGGTGGCTGGGGAAGGGCACAGTCTAATGATTAAGTCATATGAAGACTTCCGCTTTCACACCAAGGGCGGGGGCAGAGTTCAGCCTCAGGAAGGCTTAGGGATGTGTTTATTCATCCATCCTGACAACTCAAGGGTAGCCTCAGTAAAAGAGGGTTGGATTCAAGAGTCTATACAGCAGGAAGGAGTTAGGTCAAGAGTATGAAACTGGTGACAGGTTAGGATAAGAACTGCAGGAAGGGCAGTTCCACAAGCAGAAGAATTTGGAACAAAGGGCATCCATTTTGAAGATGTCCTCGGTAAAGGATGTGAAGGGGAAAAAGAACTGCACTGACAGACAGCTGTAGCTTCTTCAGAGAAAGGAAGACTTGAAAAGGTAAAGCAAGGAGGAGACTTCTTGACTAAGGCCCCGGTCACACGGGAGGATTTGCCCCACGAAACGGACGGGTTGAGGGGGGATTAAACTGGCGCGATCAGATGCCAACATCTGGCAAGCGTTGTGCCCCTGCCCCCAACCCATCCCTTCCAGCCAAAGATGCGGATCTAAAAGAGACTAGTGAAAGGATGACGCGTAGCAACGGCGGCCGTGGGATCGCCGACAGGCGGTTATCTAAAATATTGAATCTTTTTTTTTTTGGCCTGGATACTTAACAATTAAATTACTTATTCTGTTCCATTTCTTCTGTATACACAATATACAGCTAACATTACACATAACTGCACCTATGAGCAATACTTCTGACCTGTATTCTTTGACCATCTTTTCAAACTTAGTAAGAATAGGGAAGAAAACAGGAACATGCGGCTAGGTGGTTGGTTTACCAACCAACCAGAAACACACAGCCAGGCCAACAGTGGCTTGGAACACTGGAATTAGCAGGTAAAGAGGAGGGTTCAAAAGTTGGCTAGCCTAGAAGCCAGGCAAGGAAGAAGTCAGGGATAGAATAGAATGGGGGGGGGGGGGGGAGGAAGAGTGTAAAAACGGGGGGGGGGGGGGGGGATGAAGTATGATACAACTGTAGCTTTTCAATAGCACAGGACAACTTGTGCTACTGAAAAGCCCCCTTCCTGTCCCACCCTAACCTAGCCACATTAATCCATGCAATGGGCACCTGCAGGCCAGACTACTGTAACTCGCTCTATGCAGGGATACCCTTGAGTATGACCCGGTAATTACAACTTGTCCAGAACGCAGCAGCGTTACAGGTACTTACTAGAACTCCATCAACGGCACACATTCAACCAGTGCTTCGCTAGCTACACTGGCTCCAGGCAGAGTACTGGATCAGGTTCAAGGTTTTGGTATTAACCTTTAAGGCCCTAAACGGTCTGGGACCTATGTATCTACGGGACCACCTTTCCTAGTACACCCATTGAAGAGCATTACACTGTGTAGATAAGAACTTACTGGTGATCCCTGGCTTGAAAGACGTGCAGCTGTTCTCAACCAGAGCCTGGGCTTTTTTGACCCTGGCTCTGACTTGGTGGAACTGTCTGCCGAATAACATCCATGCCCTGTGGGACTTTATGCAGTTCCACAGGGCCTGTAAGGTAGAGTTGTTCTGCCAGACCTATGGTTGAGGACAGCAACGGTTTTCAGCCATCCTGCCTGGCATTCCTTTTCTCCCCCCCCCCCCCCCATTAATTGGGAAACTGTATAATCTGATTATTTTAGCACCATCTGAAACTGTTTTTATATTGTTGTTTATATATGTTGTTGAGCTTTCTGTGTGCAGGGGAGGGCGGTCTAAAAGTTTAATTTATTAACAGTAATAATAAATTATATGATGGAATAAACAACACAGGAACAGTTACACAGATGCCTGAGAGAACTGAAGAAGGGGGGAGGGATTTGGGACAGAAATTCTTTTACTCTTTATCACTTCAGCCTTCCCTTTGTTGTCTCTACGGCTTTTAGTATAGCTTTGTTTCCACATGATTGGTCAAAGGGTGCACAAACTGCATGTGACTCTTTGCATGATATTCCTGCAAACTCTCACATAGCAACAGTACTGCATTATCTTGTGCGCATGTAAAGGATATGGGAAAGCAGGACTATCTACTTGAAGGACTACTGCCTTGCTATCATACACATTTTCAAAAATCGGGATGTGTATCAGAAGACTTTCTGGAATCACCTCTTATTATGACTCGTTTCTTCTTTCTCTTCTGCATTTTTCCTTGTTACACAGAGGGACAGGTCTCACTTTGATAATTCAAATCATTAGAATTATGTGCATGAAACTTAATGCATCACACATTTCTGACCTCTCGTACTAGCTGGGAAAATTCAGTAGAAATACCAACATCTGGTCCATCCTCCCCAAGTTCAGAATGTACAGAAGTCCATTAAACTTGGGTCCTAAGATACTTGGAAGAAAGCTGTGTATATAAATATTTTAAATAAATAAAAATAAAATAGGAATTTACATTCAAACCTCTTGTTTAACAATTTACAGATACACTATTAATTCTGATTGCCTCAAGACTTCTGTGTCTTTAAAGTGTATGTTTTTTTCTCAACAGAATTTCAAATTCCAAGATATCTAAAGTATATCTATGCAGTTGTTATAAGCAATAAGTTTAAAAGTCAATTACATCCATTATTGACAGTTTTTTCATAAACTGGAACACCATTTCTTTCCAATTGTATCAATAACTGATGTATAAGCATGAATATTAGTGTGTAAAATACAGCATAAAGGATATTTTTGCATGTTTCTAAATGAGTTAGAAATAATACCAAAGTCATCCTAAGCTATTCATTTTGGAAATCTTTCTTACAGATCAGTTTTTAAAAACAATTGCGGATGAGCTTAAAAATCAGCAATAACTTATAAAAACTTTCAGATATCATTAGGCTTTTTCCTGTACAACATGAATATCTTGACCATTTTGCAGAAATCTTACAGAAGCATATGTTTCACTGTACTATGCACTAGCATCCAGGGCACAGGACTGAATATTAGTCTGTCCCAGATGTTCTCACTAATTTAGAGCCTAAAATCTATTCTAAATGTAAAAAAAGAGGAGTAGGAACAACATGACACAGAGTTCATTCCGAGAGAGAAAAATTGGTATGCTTTGGCCATAACAGTTATGACAGCCCCGTCCACTTCCCTCCCTCAGAGGCAAGATTTTCCATCCATTTTTCTTTCCCTTTTGTGACTGACTAGTTATGTTTTCTCCTTTGCTGAGAAACTCTGGCTGTCCCACCCTGTCACAGTACGATATTTTGGCTGCTGGCTCAGCCCAGGAACCTGAGGGAAGGAATGGGAGCCTCTTTAACTTACACGACTTAAATGGCACATGAGGCATTTTGAAATTCAAAAATAACAAAATATTTTATTTAACACAGTGGGGAAAGGTCAGGTGAAATCAGGAGGTGAAATTTCCGAGGTAAAACCAATACATGCACAGACTCTAGTTCTTACGTTTCAACTACTTATCTTGAGTTTTTAACTGACTCTTAAGTTCTCCACAGGCAGTTTCCAACCACACCAGACCAGGGATTTCTGCACTCTTCAGAACGAACTCCCTGTTTGACTGGGTAGGGAATTTCTCTCTCTCTCTAGAAGATCTATCTCCTTTCCTTGGCCCGAATGGGAGTCTTCATCTACTTCCCAAACTTCCTTGCCAACTTTCCCCCAGTTCTCCTGTCCTTGTTAAACTGCTCTCAGCTAAGGCTGAAATCAGACTGACTCCACGAAGGTACAAATCTGACTGAATCTCTCAGCATGCAGCTCTCTCCAGACTTTCTCCACTCAACTGATGCCAACCAATCAGAAGACTCTCTGCCTTCTGTGAAGAATTAACCCTTCACAGTCCTTCAGCACTTCTAAAGGTTTTAAAAGTAGTCTGTCATACCAGTCATATGCAGCTTATAAAATATTACTGCCTCTAATCAGACTGTCTTTGTCATGATTGGGATACATTATTTCCAGCTTCCAATATCTTCACACGTATTCTGCAGAATTTTTAAAAATCACAGTAAATCCAACGAAGATTAAATAAAGAACCACTATCAGAGCTTAAGAGATCATATGACTATTTTGCCCTCAAACTGTTTTAAGCTATATCTTTAAAAGACACTAAATTTTGAGCATATAAACTATCTTAAATAAAATCACCTGAGTAGACAGTGTGGAAATTCTACTTTGTCAGCTGGTAGTATATTTTAGCTTCTATGCATGCACCCCTCTTAATGCAGTGTTCTAAAAAAAATCCCACATACTTCAGTAACCTAGATATTATCTAGAGAATTTATGTGTAATACACCAAGGCATGATATTTACAGCAAACATTAATTCTAGCACATTTTAAGCCCTGGGGTCATTTCAGCTCATGAATTGTGTGACAATCTCAGATAAACGGTATGTTAAGCCACAAAAATATAGTTTGAGAGACAGAACTATCCAAGGAGTAAGTTGCTTGTCATATGTTGTGAGCTGCTAAAAATCAATATAGCGATAGTGACGACAAGTACTTGAATTTCTAATTAGCACTGTATGGCAATTTAAAAATATCACACTTCATAAAAGCAATGTTACTACCAGCAACCATTCAACAGATATGAACCATTCTACATAGCAGAGAGACACAGTTTTTCCATTTTGTTTCAGATACTTCCTGAGAAACCATGTGCTTCATAAAGTGGCGATGACCACAGCAGAATCACCATTTTATCAAAATGAACTTCCTTTAAACAAACAGAAAGCCGTCTGAGCCATCTGCGCTTCATCCACAGCTGGTAGCTACAGACCACCACTGGCACTGGACCAGAACTCAGAACATCCTGCATCCATTTTTGCCAGAAAGCTCCTGTTTCTTCCCTTTTACCAGCTACTTGCACATCTCATTCTGAGGAGAAAAGCACAGTAACTGCTTCCATAAACACTTCCCACTTCTCTATTTTTGGGAAGTCTGTGGTCACCAGAGAGGAAAAACTATCATTTCTAGGTACTTTTCGGGGTTACAGGTCCGTATTCAAGTCTACTGAGGCTAGTTAATGTTCCATAGTATCTTAGGAGCTCACACAATAGCAAAGTTTCCTCCATGTGTTAAAGAACAGAACAGTATCACAGTATTGGACAAAGAACAGAAGACTACAATTGTTTCTTCCTTTTAGAAATATGACTGCTCAAAGATCTGTCATGTAGTCACTTGACCTGATCCTGGACATTTTCCTTTGAATTCTTGGCTTCCCACTCTAGCTTGGTTTCTCCAGCATGTCAAGTTATTCCCAGTTCCCTCCCCATTTTGAACTCAGAATATTGCTTTCTGCCAATAGCACCTGGTCTTTATAATTGTCTCTGATCCCGCAAGACAATTTAAAAACCACTTCCTAATTGGACTGTGATAGTACTTATTTGGTCCCAAATGTTTACTTCCAGTACCATGATGTAGCCAGAAAAGCACAGTGCTTACAGTGCTGGATGGGGACCTGGAAATCAGATTCAAATCTCCACTGGCCATGAGACTCACTAGGTGACCCTGGGCCAACCGCTCAGCCCAACCAACTCATCGGGTTGCTGTGGGGATATAATGGAGGAGGAGAGAAAGCCACACAAGATGTCCTGAGCTTACTGGAGAGAGGGCAGGGTAAAAATGTAATAAATACAATAACAGATTATGTCAAGTATTAACCCACAAAGACAACACAATTAACATTAAACTACTAAAATGTTTGCTGTGCTATTCTGAATTTGTTAGCTGCAATAGTGACGGGGCAGTGAACAAAACTTTCATTTTTTTAGCTGTAGATACACATGCAATTGTTTTCTAAAAATATTTACCATGCAATGGAAACTGGATTACTTAAAATTACATTAAAGTAATTACTTTATCCCTCTTAATAATGGCAATGTTATAAATCAACATATTCTTTCGTTGACTGGAATTATGTGGCACAATGAAGATAAATGATCAGGCTACAACAGACGCTTACTGCTACTCTCATTAGCAAAGCCCAAAATCAATGGACATGCGACCAAATACATCTTGACGAGAAGTCAACGACATGATGAACTCAATAATTTTACATATATTATAGGACAGCAGTCTCCAGGTACAAAAGAGTACAGTTAAAATTGCAAAACAGAAGCAGCCATTGAATAATCCAAGCTTTAATATATGCTCCACATCTACTGGAATGCATCCAGTGATCCACAAAGTACTATGGCTGTTTCCTGCATCTCCTGGAGAAGAGGGGAAATCATTCCCTCCTTCTCCTTCTCCATCGCCTTCCATCAGCACAGATGAACTGAGGTGATTTTGTCACTTTCCCCTCCCTACTGCAGCCTCCTGACTTGTAGGGTCCCACAACCCTGGGAATAATCGTTCCAGGTGTCAGGAATTTCATTTTAGTTATACAACCCCTATGTGTTTTGGATATGCTTCTTCAGGGGGGATTTGTAAAAATGAATACATAAAGCAGTAATCACACTTCTCACAGTAAAAGAACTTCAGAAAGAACTGCTTCCGTTATACAATTTTGCTGATCCTCCTGAAGAAGCACATGCAA
Organism: Gekko japonicus; assembly: GCF_001447785.1. Lineage (NCBI taxonomy): Eukaryota > Metazoa > Chordata > Lepidosauria > Squamata > Gekkonidae > Gekko > Gekko japonicus. Next base: position 399,560 of record NW_015161425.1, read on the forward strand.
AAGGTGCATGACCAATATAACTGAATAAAATAATTTTCTTCTCATCACATCATTGCTCTTTCGGAGGTTTTTTCCCCTCCTGGTTTTTTTCAAGGCCCTAATGGCCACCAAATGAGAAGGGAGCACTCACTGGAGAAGACCCTGATGCTGGAAAAGACTGAAGGTCAAAGAAGACGGGGACGGCAAAGGATGAGATGGTTAGACAGTGTCACAGATGCGACGAACATGAAATTGAGTAAACTTCAGAGGACGGCGGAAGACAGGAAGGCCTGGCGTAATCTGGTCCATGGGGTCGCGAAGAGTCGGACTCGACTGTGTGACTGAACAACAAAATGGCCACAGGCCAAGGGCTTATGCGACTTTCTAAGGGCACAGTCCAACTTACAATCCAATTGAGTAGTGATCCTTTGCTGTCCTTAGTGACTAGACTCCCCTCATAAGAGCACCACTACTGAGGTTATCTACTAAAGGTACCTGAAAAAGATCAATTGCTTGATTAGGCAGAGAGTAGTGTCTTTTGGCTTGGTTGGGATTTTGCTTATTAGAGAGACAGTTTAAGTCCACAATTCCTTCATTTGGTGTTCAAAAAATTCCGGAGAGGATACGAACCTCTCTATTTCTGGTAACCTGGGGGGGGGGGGGGAGCCTTAGTTCCCTTTGGGTTTGCTTTAGGGCTCTTTTCCTCTTCCCTTTACACACCAGGCTCCAAGAGATCCAGGGCCACTATAGCTTTGGCTAGCAGCCCCTGATAATGTTGCTATTTAAAAAGGCATCTAGGCTGTTCAAAAACTACTGCTTCTTACTGAGACTTCTCCTCATTCTTGATCAGAAGGGATGTCTGCGGCCCCAGAGCCTCAAGAGGCAGAGCCCAATTACCTCTCCCATGGGGAATGTGTGCGCTATGGAACTGTCGTCTGTGCTGCCTTTGTGGGCCCTTTTGTGGTGGGCCCCATCTCCATTCCAAATACGCATCTTTCACTCCCCTCCAGGATTATCTATTGGAAGAAGGAGAAGGTGACACAGCTGGGGGACTGAAGCCGTGCCTTTTTCTGCCCTGTTGGTGGGAGAGATTTCATTTTTTGCATGAGTTTAAAATTCCTCTAGCACTGCTTGTCTTAGCCATCCAGACACTTCCGGAGGACAGTCAGAAAAGGGTTCATTCCCCACCACCACCCCACTCCATTGCTCCATTGACCTTTGGGAGGATGAGTCTCAGAGGCCACCCTCTTCCACACCATGGGAAGATTTCCTGGTTGTCAGCAAAATGGTGTCCTCTCGCTTACGGCTGTGTTGTGTGGCTCCAGAGCACTTCTGGCTCTCAGTGGCTGTGCAGCGCTTGGCTAGCCCAGCTGAGGAGGGAAGAGTTCCCAGCCTCCTGGTCTGGAAGAGCAGGGGGTTCCCATTGTCCATGGATAGAAAGCCATCCAAATCTTTGTTGTCTTGCTGTCTTTCAACTGCCTCAGCCAAGCTGCTCCTCAGAGGGAGAAAGAGAGTGTAGCCTAGAGGAGCCTGAGCCTCACAGCTCCTATGAAAAGCCTGCACTCCCTGGCTAAGACAGGAAACAAATTGAATTAATGGGTGACTCCCACCCTGGTGACAGACAGTTCAAGTTTTGGTCCCTCCTTCTTGATGGGCATTGCTAAAAGATACCCTCCCCTTCAGAGCGAGAACCGATAGTCTCTGCTGCTGTTCGTATAGGAGTGCAAAGGGATGCCTGAACTCCAGTGAGTTCGGATTGCCTCATAATCTCTACTTGCAGATGTAACACCTATCTATTGATGTTCAGTCTGACCAACTGCCAAACCATCCATTGGAATTTGCTGCACACACAAACACAGAGTAGGCTTTCACACGTGTTATCTTTTATAGCCCCATGACACAGCTGCCGCACAGGGACAATTCTTTTCCAGGCAACCAGATGTAGCTATATCACCAATGTCTTCCAAAAACAAAATTCATTTTAGAGTAGAATCTACCTTTTGCTCTTCCTATTAATGGCTTCTGAGGATAACCCACATGGCTTTTCTTGCAGGTGGAGTTTTGTAAAGTTTGACATAAAATATGGAATGGATCAAGAAAATCAAGAGAATGGAGCACAGCCCTCATGGCCACTGTGACCCCTTTACAACTTGGGCAAACTTTTCCTGGAGAGAGGCTGCCAGTGGAGAGAAGAAGGGAAAGCCAAAGACAGGAGTGGCGCAGGGGGAAAACTGCAGAACCCCTAATTAACAAGCTCCTGTCTTGTACCTCAGAATAACCAGCTGAAGTATGCAAATAGAGAAGTACAGTTCCAGAAACTGTATTAAGGAGGTTGAAGAGCACTTTGCCTTGAAGAATATCTGTGGTGGAGGTTATCCTTGGGTCCTGGTGGACCGCTGGTTGTTCATCCATGCAAGAAACCTATTTTGAAAGTTAGAAAATAGTACCTAAAATACTGTCACTTCCATACCATTTACCCAGGGGAAAACAGAATCATTTGGAGAAACAGTGAGCAGAACCCTGCTCATGCAATGCATTTTTCACATTTCTCTTCATACTACAGTCTCCTGGACTTCCCAAAATCTTTTTTAGAAAGCTGGACTCCAGTGGAAACAGGATGAAATGGTAATACAGAGAGCTACAGTGGGAAGGAGAAACCAGCAAAAATAATTCAGTTCTCTCTGAGCAGAAGTGCCCCCCCCTAAAATAAACAGCACACTGGAGCTCTGTCAATGAACTACGCTGAAAAAAGTTGGACTGCACCTGAATGAGCAACCTAAGAAAAAGGTAACAAGCTACTGTAACATATGACTCATAGATGTGTGTTTTAAAGATACACGAACAAATTAACGGAAACTATTCTGAGTTTACTGTTGATGCTGTAGCCATTGATGCCATTACCATTAATGCTGCAGTTTTAGCTCTGCAAGTACAACAAAAAGTTACAGGAGACACACGACTGGAGGCAAACGGCAATTATACCAATAAAAATCATTAGAAGACAATAATAACCTCCAACTAACAGGATCAGAGAATCTTACCTTTGGCACACAATTCAGGATCCAAACACTGAAAGCTAGGACTTTTCAATATGTTATATTTGCAAAAGATTCTGAAACAAAACACAAAGACATTTCAGTTAACATTTAAAACCTGGCAGGCTTTTTAATTAAGCTAGCTGAACTGCATTATAAGCAGAGAATTTCAGTCTACTTAATAAATGTCACCAGTGCACATTATTAGATGGACACACTGCTTAAAGCAAACAGAATCCCCCCCCCCCAAAAAAAAACCCCTCAGCCAACAAATGATTTGTTCCTTTTTGTTGGTGTTTGGAGATTTTGCTAAATGTATTGAAATTTTTCACATCAAGCATTTCTGGCATCAGATGTTGGTTTTTAGAAGCAATTAATCCTGTTCTTCTTCCAGGGAGCTCACCAAGCCTGTGAGGTATTTGGGCCAGTCACTCTCCCTCTGCCAAAGGTAATACTGACTTCATGGCTAAGCAGGAATTGTACCTTGACTCTCCCCAGTCCTAGCCTAAGCGCCCTGCCACATCCGCCCTCTTAAAATTAAAACCAGCATCTAGTAGGACTACTGCTAATCACATGTCACAGTAGCTTTAGATGTTTTTCTCAAGTCTCATCTAAACGTAGAGTAATATGCACCTTCACTGTACAATCTCCTGATGGGGAGACAGAATGCTTATTCCGCCCTCTCTCCCATACATGGGATGAATTGTTGGAGGAAAAAACATGAAATGCTTGTTCTCTCTCCCTATCTCCACAAGACACCTAACAATTCACACTGTTAAAATCCATTAACTACTGACAAGCAGCACTATGCTTCCTAAATGCCTTGATTCCCAGGGTATTGTTGGAACACATGCGATACCGCAAACCTTGCCGAAGCCAAAGCCAAATAGGTACGGGATCTGATCAGTACACAGATGGAAGCCCTATGCACACTGTCCCGATGGACAAGTATTGGATATAAATGTAATAAAGAATAAAATAATAGATGATCCAAGTAAAGGAAACCAAATACGAGAAAAGTATGCCTGTAATTCTTTCGGAAATGAGACATTTAGTTTATTCAAACCAGAAACTATGTTTTTTTTCAGAATCTGCTATCTGAAGATCTATTTTACTACTGAGGCTTACATTATTTTTGTTAAGTTTTTTTTAAAGCAGTACAGTAATACAGTAGGTTAAATAAAGAAATATTCCAAAGAAAACATATATAGCTGCAGATGTATAGGTAGCTTTATTACAGGCCTTGACCATTTTACTTTGGATCTAGCCCAAACATTCAGAAGCCAGACTTATTAGGTAACAAATACAATATTTTCATCATCATGTGAACCAAATCAAGCAGGTCTCTGAAAAGGGGGCATATACAGTTATAAAAAAAACTGATTTAAAGTGTAATACAGGCTTACCCTGAATGATAAGCTCAATGCTTCTCATTTTGTCGGGGGGTGGGGGTGGGGGTTGCCATAAAATTACAGCTGATTTATGGTGACCTTGTAGGGTTTTCGAGGCAAGAGACCTTCAGAGGTGGTTTGCCATTGCCTGCCTTTACATCACGACCCTGGTATTCCTTGGAGGTCTCCCATCCAAATACTAGCCAGGGCCAACCCTGCTTAGCTTCTGAGATTTGACAAGATTAGGCTATTCTGGGCTGCCTCGCATTTACCTTGGTTTTAAAAAAACCAAACCTCCTCCATTATAGTGTTAGGATTTTGGACTACACAGGAAATCACTGAGAATATTCATTATTACTAGGAATAAGGCTCATTGTGGAAAGAATGAAGCTGGGGGGGGGTACCCTGGCCTTGGACACTCAGCATCAATTTGCCATGGTGACCTCAGCAGGGTATAATGACACAGAGCTTACCATTTTCTCCAGGGGAACTGATCTCTGCCATCTGAAGAGCAGTTATAATTCTGAGTGATCTCCAGTCCTCCCTGGAGATTGGCAACAATGGTTCCCCATGAGGAAATGGCCGGTTTGGAGGGTGGAGTCTATGGCTTTGTACCTGTCCCACCCCCTCCTCAAACTCCACTCTCTCCTGGCTCCACCCCTCAAATCTCCAGGAATTTCCCAACCTGGAGGTGGCAACCCTATTTCCTTCCCAGCCAACCATCAACGCACCATTACCTGCCCCTCTGACCTCAGGTTTCCATCTCTTCCCCCTTTACCTAGGAAAACTACAGTCTTTCTCCACAGTGGGGACCCAAGCAGGAGGGAAGCAACCTTAGCAGGGTATAATGACACAGAGTCCACCCTGCAATGCAGCCGTTTTTCCAGGGGAGCTGATCTCTGCCATCTGGAGAGCAGTTTTAATTCTGAGTGAACTCCGGTCTCTCCTGGAGATTGGCAGCAATGGTTCCCCAGGAGGAAAAGTACAGTCTTTCTCCATAGCGGAGACCAAAGCAGCTTACACCATTCTCCTCTCCCCTTTTGATCTCCACAACAACCCTGTGAGGTAGGTTAGGCTGAAAGTCTGTGACTGGTCCGAAATCACCCACTTCACTTCCACAGCAAGAATGTGGGTCTGGCAGATCCTGTTCTGAAGCACTAACTACCACGCCTAGGGTAGCCAACCTCCAGGTGGAGCCTGAAGATCACCGGGTATCACAACTGAACTCCAGACAACAGATCTCTCCCCCCTGGAGAAAATAACTGCTTTAGAGGGTGGGCTCTATGGCATTCTATTCAGCTGAGGCCTCTCCCCTCCCCAAACTCTGTCTTCTATAGACTCCACCACAGAATATTCAGGAATGTCCCAACCTGGAGCTGGCAACCCTAGTTCCCCACAAAGGCCTAGAAAGCGCCCCCTACCTTTGCCTTTTTACTGACAGAGCCAAGCATGGTTGCCTAGCAACAGCCACTGAAGAGAAAGTTAGTCCCACAGGAGCCAAGCAGGGTCTTCGTCAGGAGAGACAGCCATTTTGGCAGTTATTCTGACAGTGAACAGTGGCTGAGACGGCAGTGAGCGAGGAAGAGGAGCGGAATGCACAACTTGGACTGGGGAGGCTTGGGATCATTTAACTCCCATCACAGGCAGAGCTACCAGTTGACCTTGTATCAGTCTCAGCCCAACTAATCTCACAAGGGTACTGCAAGGATACAATGAGGATGAAGAGAGTTGTATATGCCTGAGCTCCTTGGCTGAAGGGTGGGTAAAAATATAATAATTAAATAAACGTATATCGGTTTGACTTCTTGCACTATGGAAAGGTGGAGGAAAAGCTCATATTAGTTCAAAAGTCTGCTCCATTCACCTGCTCCCTCCCACCCCAGAGATGTCTGTGTACTTCACAGAGAAGTCTGTAACGGAGGCCTTGTGAGTGCCTGGGAGTTACCAGGCAACCAGCATCCTCACAGCCTCCCACCAAAACCAGAGCAGCCAGAGAAGGGGAGGCAGCCTTGGCTGCCTCAGTGCAGATGTGCACATGTGAGAGAGTGATGCCAGCTGGAGAGGAGCTGGAGGTTTTGCTGCAATAGGCCACTCGGAAGCATCTGGAGGAGTTCCCCCCTCTGAAAGGTGTGGTCAGGCTGTATTTACTGGTTTAGCAGTGCTTGGGCTCTGCCACTCTCCTCTTTTGCCTGCTCTGGCTGCGGCCCTCCGGAAGGCTTCGACAGCAGCAGGGGATCCCAGCCCTGCAGCTCCAGTTGCCGGCAGCGAATTTACAGTCACCACTGCACCTTGGTGCCTGGGATTTGTCAAGGACGGCTTTATCAGAGATACTGGGGATTCTCACACTACTCTGAAATGGAGTCACGTACAAAGTAATCCATCTTGGTTCCCTGTCATAAGACTATAAAGGAAGTCAGTCAGTAAACAAATACATAAAGACACTGTGAGTCCAAAAGGGCACATTATTTTTGAATCTGAATCTTCTGACTTAACCCCGTACTCCTTAACATCAAACAGAAAAAGTGCCTTTGCCGATATTCTTCCCTTGTTAGCCCTCCACTACTCTCTCTGGTATCTGGATACATTCAGAAATATGGGATATTGCCGCTACAGTAATACACCAAGAACAAACACATTCAAGGCCAATCAATATGCCCTAGATAAAGGGACATATTGACACTGATTTCTGCCCAGCAGCCTCACCCTTTGCTGCTGCACAGTAAACACTGTTACAAAACTTACAGCTACAGGTTACTTCCAATGCAAAGCATTTTGGCAATCATTTGACAGCATACATCCAAAAGTTTGCTCCTCATGTACTGCACCTTGTTAATGAGGGGTGCGGTCAGACATGCATTTTGATCCGGCTTCGGTACTAATAACTGATGGATTAAAAATGCATGTTCAGACGTCAACATCTGCCCCCCGTTACTGAGGAGTCGGCATCCCGTGGGCATCTGTGCTTGAATTGGATTAAATAGGTACCTGGTTAAGTCCAGTTCAAACAGTTCTCTACGGGTTCGGTGCGCCTCTCTGGATGTCTGATCACTGTTGTGCAATCATGCAGATGGGGATAATTGTCCCCGGCTTCAGCCATTTTTAAAGGCTTAGCAAGGTGTGCATATGCGCATATATGACCGATGGCTATGAAACTCCGTGTTGGTGCTTGGTCACCCAACTGGTCGGTCTAACACAATTCCCCCTTGTTTACCTGCTTGTTCACAAAATCATTTTTAAAAGTCTCCTCCGTTCCAAGGGCCAAGGTGAATTCTAGGGTAAAATAGTCCCTTGCATTGTGCCAGCTGGTATTGCCCTAGAGCCCATCCCCGGAACTTGTTTTTTCCTCAGACATATCCCAAAAGGTTTCCTGGGCAGGAAAACCGAAAACATGGCGGGTGTGAGGGGACTGTCTCGGAAGTGGGATGAGGTATTGGATTTGCTCTCCTCATAGTTTAAAAGGGGGGGGTGGCGAAGGCATCTGATCGATTCATCGCATCGCGGGTCCAGGATGGAATGTGTGATCAAACAAACGGCGTCTCAGGGAGAAACGGATTATTTAGCAGCGTTTGCAGATCGCATTAAGGCTGCCGTCTGACCGCCACCCTGGCCTACTAAAATTTGCTCAGGTGTTGAGTGCTATTCAGTGTCATCTGTGTTCTCAATGTCCTTGGATGCAGAGTACTGCACAAGACATCCACTGAGATGCCACTGACCCATAAGTAGGAATAAAAAGATCTCCCCCTCCCTTTTTATCCACAGATGCTTGGGCTGAGGTAGTAATGTATCATGACCATCCAAAGATGTAGCTTGAACACATATAGGTTTAGCAAAAGCAACTGAACACAGGAGCTCATCATGAGAACAGTTAAACAAGTTTAACTGCATGGTTCGCTATGCTTACACAGTCAGCAGCAGTCTACTACTCACCATACCTTAACCAACAACTCAAAATCAAAGTCAAGAATCCAAAAGCAATAGGGACTAATGCAAGCTTACACCTCAAAAGACCTCTGTTGAGTCTCCTCCCTTTCAAAGTGTACCTACATTATATGCCATGTGCCTCATTTTACTGAATTTGTGTCACAGACTGATGACAGAACGCTACAAATCACTGAACAATATTCTATTTTAGATTTGCAATGACATCTGTCTTGCTTTCAAACTAATGGCATCTTTAAAGCTATCTGAATACAATGTTTGAGCTCAACTCAATCATGTCATTTCTGTTTTAAAACTCAAGAGTCCTGCAGGATTAGACGTAGAAATCATACTAAACCTGGAATCGCTTCATGATCAGTTCCAACTCTGAGGCCAGAACATAAATGCTGAGAAATTTTCTGGTCTTACATCAGTAAAAAAGCAACGGAACACATCTTGGAAACTATCTAGCAAGAATTTACTTCGCCTCAAACCACAAACATTCAGAAGAGATAAAAATCTGCCCGGCACAATGAGCATCTTAAATTAAATATATATTTTATAATGCATTTGTATATAAAAAATAAAATTAGCAGTGCCATACATATGCACTTTTTTTGTTTTGCTATCGGATCACAGCTGACTTATGGCGACCCTGTAAGGTTTTCAAGGAAAGAAATGCTCAGAGGTGGCTTGCCATTGCCTGTCTCCGCATCATGACCCTGGTATTCCTTGGAGGTCTCCCATCCAAATACTAACTAGAGCTGACCCTGCTTAGCTTCCGAGATCCAACAATATCAGGCTAGCCTGGGCTATCCATGTCTGGGTGATACACAATTTACTTACTACAATAGATTTTGCTACTATAGAGGATTACATACCAAATCATAACGTTCTTGACGGACATCTGTTCAAGAAACTAAGCAGTATATTGATAAGATTGTAAGGAAACTATGTGACCACATATAAAAATTATTTTGATACCTTCAACAAATATTTAACTGGTCACATACCTAACATGTATTCTCCCTGTTCCTGTGCATTAGGTAAAAGGTAAAGTTCATAGTGGATTGCAGACTAGCAACAGAAGACATTCAACTGTTATCTATTTGTTACTTAGAAAATACATACGTTGCCACTCCAGATATCTGCTCAATAATATTAGTTTGACTGAATTCAAGTTACCTAGCTAAGGTTACCTAACTCTATTTAAAACGTTCATTCACATCTTTTACAGGAAGCTGGTTTCTATTTCCCTTTTCTATTTCTTGACAGACTTCCTACTCTGATTTTTAAAATACAGGAACATATTTAGCTTCTATTAAATGGCAATGCATTCAGAGAAATGCTTTCCTTTCGTTTGCAGGCAGATTTCAATGCTAAAGATCTTGAAAATGTAGGGGAGGGAGAAGAGATGACAGAAAGTCATTCATTGATCACAAAGAGCATCTTAAGTCATTTAATACCTAATCTGACTGACTGAAACTTGAGTACCAAATATTAACTCCTTCATTCAAATTGAGGCATGGTTTTTAGAGCTTCCAGGCACTTCCAAGCCCTAGCTGATGTGCAGTTTATCATGTATGAGAAACATGGCTCCTAGCAATTAAGACTCAGCAGTGAGATTCCGTAAGGGATATCTTCGTTAACTGGGGTTTTTTGGGGGGTGGGGGGTTTCATACATGAAATAATGTATATATCCCCAGAGCTCATCTGTGCAATAATCAGCAATCTATTCAAGCATCTTGCTTGTACCAGCATAAACTACAATGATCAGGTTGCTATAATTTGTGGAAGAAAGACTGGAACCCAACCCTCAATCAACGGCATGAGGTATCTTGTTTAAAGCAGTGGTCTTCAACCATTCCATGTCTAGGACCCCCTGAGCTACAACTACATAGCAGGAAATCATGTGACAGCCATATGACAGGAAGAGTGGGTCCACATGATCTCATCAGTGTCAAGGCTAGGACTACAGGCAGCAGAACGAGAAAGCCAGGCAAAAGAAAGGCAAAACAAGGGTCAACCTTGTTTCATCATTCTGCCATTCATTTCAGCATAAGGCAAAGAAAAGCAAGAGATATGATCTCTGTGCATGTGCACTAAAGAGACATTCATTCAAAACTCAACCAAAAACTTATGCCAGCTTGGAGGAGGCTTGCAACCCAACAGGTCAGGCTTTGTGACCTTCTTAGGGTCTTGACACATGGGCTGAAGACACTTAATTAAAAGAATTGGGCAAAGATAAAGGTTTCCCTTGCTTGAAAGCCAGTCGAATCTGGCTCTAGGGATGTGGTGCTCATCTCCGTTTCCAAGCTGAAGAGCCAGCGCTGTCCAGAGACATTTCCGTGGTAATGTGGCCAGCATGACTAGACACCAAGGCACACGGAACGCTGTTACCTACCCACCGAAGTGGTACCTATTTATCTACTTGCAATTTCTTGCTTTCGAACTGCTAGGTTGGCAGGAGCTGGGAACAGAGATGGGAGCTCATGCCATCTTGCAGCACTCGGACTTTACAAATGCAGTACCATATCACAACCATCTGGAAAGAGCTCCCTCCCAAGATAATGTGCCAGGGGATCATAAGACTGGACACAAGCTGTATCACTTTACACTACTCAGGGAAACCCAAACCTAGAAACTTCTAGGAACAGACAACAGAAGCTTTAAATACTGGTGTAAATAAGTACAGGAGACTGATCTTCCACTACAGCGATACAAAGGTACTTGCAATTATGCAAGTGAAAGCTGCATTAACTGTGAAAGTTGAGGCTGCCTACCATTTTAAATTGCCTCTTTTTCTAATACATGGCTTTTTAAAAGATTGCACATGATAGCGCAGGAGAATAATGTGATAGTCGGTAAAAATATAATTAGGACCAAACCAACAAGGATATAGAAAAGTTGCCAATAATACTATGTAAGAGAAACAGACAAAGGGGTAAAATGTAAAAAAACCCCAAAACCACAACAAAAACCCCTAATTCTCACACTAGAGAAGTGGGACGGGAAGACAGAATGGTAACAAAACATATAAAAAAACAAATTTTAACCGCTGGCCCTCTGGAACAATACAAGATATGTCATGAGGAAGGACTGGAATGGGCAGAAACCAGCAACCTGATCTCCCCCACCCCATGTGTGAGTACAACGTTTGGATTCCAACCAACCCAAGTACATCCATGCTTTTGACCAGAAAATTGGTCCTTTAGGGTCTAACACATACAGAATAATTCCAAAGGTTTTCAATTACTGTACAATGAACAAAAAAATGGAAATGAAGAAAATTCATTCTTTTTTCTTTTTCTTAATATTACAGTATGGGTTTATTTATACCATATCCAACTGCCAGAGAAACAGTTAACAGTTTACAGAATTTTGTCTATTTTAACATAAACAATTATGGGAGTTCAGTTTTAACAATATACAATGACAAGAATGATTATTTTTTTATGTTCTTGATTTTGAAAACAGGCAAAATATTAAAAATAAAACAGGTTGATAGAAAAAAGCTGGATGAATTTTACTGTGTAACCTTACTGCTTTGACTACAGCAATGATTAGGTATTTTAATAGTTCACTGAAAATCTTTTAAATACAGATATAAATAAGCTTAGATATATTTTACAGTGCATATCCAAAGAAAGTTTTTAAAAGGGCCTATGCCCCTTGTAAGCCGCCCTGAGCCCGCTTGCGGGGTAGGGCGGGGTAGAAATACCTGAAATAAATAAATAAATAAAAAATTGGGGCAACAGAATCTATGGTTTCCAGTCATGAAAACCTATTCACTCTGATGAGAAAACACAGCAAAAAATCTCTAATCACCACTAACTATGCATTTTTCTTCAGCTGTTCAAATGTTACCCTAACATTACAGCTATGGCATATTCCTGAATCTCTGAAATCTACTTCTACCAGCAACAGAATTAAATGTTATTAAAACTTTGGGGGTGGGTATCATTTTGAATATAAAGTGGTTTACAACCATCACATGACTCTAAAAAGAGCAGCAGCAGCATTTCAAGATTAATTTGTTTGCTAAGGACTAAAAACATTACGGAATGAAATCTCATCTGACTTCTGCATGATGTACATGCTAGGTATTTTATTTTTCTTAAATTCCTTTATACTTATTTGCTTCTTGTACGTGACAATACCAAATTATGTGGCATTTTTCTGGCTGTCTCGGTGTCTGTTATGTACAAAGAATGCAAGGACTGTGCTTGTTACTAATCCCACCCACAACACACATTAACATGTGTCTACCCAGCCTAACAATTGCATACCTGCTTCCAAACCACAGTGCAACACCACAGTGTCTCCTCTGTCCCTGATAATGAAACACAGTATGTCAGCATGTGATGATATCCCTGCCTCCACTCTACCCCCACTGGTGGTGACTAGCAGGGGCACAGGGGTGTGATTGAAGCCTTTGCTCAACGACCAAAGCAAGGCCTTTTGGTTTAACCATTCAGTTTTCTTTGTAACACTTAACAGACTGAGAGTTATCAACATCATCTCCATAGATGGGTGCAGGGTTCAAATCTGAAACCTATGCTTACTATCTCTATCTTGACGACTGCAGGGTTTAAATTTGAAACCCAGGTAAGTAGCAAGAGAGGGTTTTAAAAAAAATATGTTTAAAAGGGTTCATCTGTCATGTAGATTTTAAATGCAAGAGGTGTGTATAGGGAGGAGGGTTCAGCTCTCCTGAGAGACAGCTGTCTTAACAAAAGCCTACTAACTCAGAAATCCCTTTTATCCTCACTGTAATTTATGCTTCTTTTTCAAAGACTGCCATGGGTTCATGCTGAAGTAAAATAATCCTTTATAGAGTTAGCATTCTCTGTATGACAAAATCCAATAAGTGGCAACCATATTGCATTCTATTAGAAGACAGGCCTTTAAAATGGAAATGGTTTCTACAGGCAAAAAATTCCATAATAAGGACACTCGTGATAAAGCGCACACATCTGAAAGTATCTAAATGACAGGCAACAGGGTGTCCTAAAAATCCATTCGGATAGAGTTCTTTAAGTTTGACACGTGAGTGCTCACATAACTCTGGTTAGCTAAGTAAATTAATGCCACAATGCCAGAAGTTATTACAACAATTCATGAAATACTAACTTGGTTCTCAGCCCCTCTATGCAGGCCAGCTGACACTCAAAATTTAACATTTTACGTAACTCAAGGGACAGAGGACAAGTCACAGCTAAAAGACATCTTTATGACAAACATTACTCACCTGGCCAAAACTTACAGAATCATGTCTGCTAAGGAACTGGAGGGGCATACTGCTAAAAACAGATATGGTATTCCTCTTGGCACAATTATCTCTCTGCAGAATTAGAAGCACCAAAGAAAGCTCAACACAGCATATGTCGGCTTGGATGGAGAAGCACCTATAAAAGCACACAGCTAACAAGAGCGAGGCTAAGGTTTCTACCAGCGGTCTCACACGTGTCCCTTCCCATCAAGTGACTGATGTCCTCATCAGGATAAAGAACAAGAGCCTGCTGTGGCATGTAACGTTTTTATTTATTTAAAACATTTATTAGCTTCCGTTCTACTGTGTGGGACTCCAGGTAGTTTACAATGTAAATAAAAACAATTACCAAAGAAATACCTAAAAGACCATTTTAGAATCACAATTAGGACTGCCAATGAATAAAAAACTAAACTAATCGAATAATAGCCCTAAATAAAACTGTCTTCAACTGTCTCCTGAAGACTGAAAGTGCTACGTGCACCTCCCTGAGTAGGTTGTTCCGTAATCGTGGTGCTGCCACCCAAAAGGCTTTCTCTGGTGTACCCAGACAAATTTCTTTGGTAGATAGGACTATCAGGAGGAGGGCCTCTCCCCAGCGATCTTAATTCCTGGGGAGAACATACAGGAAAACACAGGTCCTTCAGATATCCTGGTCCACTCCCAAGCCATAATGGCCTTTAAAGGACAAAACTAGCTGGGCTCAGGAGCGGACTGGAAGTGAGTGCAATTGCTGTAGTACTGGGGTCACATGCTCCTGATAGCTGGCCTTGACCAGCAGTCTACTTGCAGCATTCGATGCCAGCTGCAGCTTCTGAATGTCCTTCAAAAGTAGCCCCCCATGTAGAGCACACTGCAATAGTCCAGTCTATAATTAACTAAGGTCTGGATCATTGTGGCTAGATCTGACTGAATGAGGAATGGGCACAATTAATATACCAGCCAAACCTGGGCAAAAGTGCTCTGAACCACCACACTCACTTGATTTTCTAAGGTGACTGTGGTGTCAAGTAGTACTCCCAAAGTGAGAACAACCATTGGTTACTCACCGTGAAAGGTCCTTCTCCTCTGAGGTTTGGAGGACATCTTGTGGGTGATTCCCATCCATCACTTAGGGAGGCAGGACTAATTTCAATTACTTCCTGTTTTCTGTAGTGGGAACGCTCAGTTCTGGTGCTCCAAAAGCAATACACTAACTTAACCACTGTAAAAAAGAGAACTTGAACATCAACAACAAGAATATAGCCAAATCACAAACACTGGAACAGGAAGAAAAAGGTGAGTCCTCTCTCTCATGTAATCTTATTATTATTTTTAAATAGAGTGTGAAAGAACAGCATAGTAGATAGAGGAAATAACGACCCGGGAGGGCCAAGATGTCCTCCAATCCTCAGAGAAGAAGGACCCTTCATGGTGAGTAACCAATGGTCGTTCTCCCTCTGAGGTGGAGGACATCTTGTGGGACCTCCCAGAGCAGTGCCCCTAATTTTTGGGAGGGTGGTTGTCATCAAGAGTCAGAACAGACTGCAGCACTCTCCGTCCGAATGCTGCATCAGCGGAGTCATACATATCTTGTAATGCCTGATGAATGTGGAGAATGAAGACCACGTAGCAGCCCTACAGACTTCCTCCACCGATGCCCTGTTGGCAAAGGCCATATTCCTTGCAGCACTGCGAAGAGAGTGGGCCGTGATACCTGCAGGAACTCGTTTCATATGCCTGTAGGCTACAGTAATGCAGGACCTCATAGTGTTGCTTATGGCAGAGTTAGACATCTTTCTCCCTGTGTGAAGAAGAAAAATGTTAACAAACATATCTTCTGTCCATCTGAAACAGGCCATTCTGAGAATATAGCATTTGAGCACTCGCCTCACATCCAGTGTATGCCAAACATTTTCCTCCAGATGGGTTGAATTCGGAGAAAATGATGGCAAACAAATCTCTTGTGATCTGTGAAACTTAGTATTGACCTTTAGGCAAAAAAGGTGGAATCTGTTCTCAGAACTACCTTGTCTTTGTGAAAAACACAGCTCCAACTGAATTGACAGAGTGCCTAGTTCCGAAATCCTCCTGGCTGAAGTAATGGCCAGCAGGAACAAAGTTTTCATCCTCGGGAATTTGAGCAGAATGGCTACATCGGCCATTCAGTATTAAGCTTCCAAGTTGGAAACCTATGTCTCTGTGGAGAATCCTTGAATAATGCCCCTCTGAAGAAACGGTGAATGTGAGAGTGCTGAGGGATGTTAATTGTACCGGGGCAGGACCAAAGCCAGGGCCACCATCTGTTTCTTGGGTCACTGCCCTGAGACCACTTACCAGATCGTCCTTGTAGGAACTCCAGTAGTGATCTAATTTCCGGATGCAATGGGTCAGCCTTCTTCTGCTAAGCCCATCAAACAAAGGCCTTCCAAGTAGTATTGTAGATCCTTGAGGTAGACGGCTTAGAGGCCATGATCATATTGATGACTGCCTCTTTGTAGCCTAGTTTTGATAGCTTGTCCCTTTCAATCTCCATGCAGGTAAGCAGAACCACCCTGGCCTGGGATGCCAAACTGAACCGTGAAGCAGCATGTCTTCTGAGACAGGAATGGCTAGAGGAAGAGTCACCACCATCTCCTGTAGTGACGTGAACTTAGAACTTGTATCCTACGGAGAACCTTGGGAAATACAGGAAGAGGAGGAAACGTATAGAGGAGCCCCTCGGGCCAAGGGAACAGAAGAGCATCCGTGGCCTCCGCCTGGGGATGAAAATATCTGATGTAAAATCTGTCCAGTTGGTTTTTGAGCGAAGAGGCAAATAGGTCTACTGTGGAGTTCCCAGTGTTGCCGCTCTGAGCCGGAAAAAACAAACTCTTTTGTGTAGGGACCATTCGCCCTCCTGGACTGTCTGGCTGTTCAGCCAATCTGCTTGGGTGTTGATGACTCCCTTTCACATACTCTGCCCTGATCAATGTCAGATTGGATTCTGCCCAATTCGATAACTGAGATGCTTCCCTGTGTAAGGCTAAGGACCTGGAACCCCCGTTTGTTGAGGTAAGCCTTCGCTGAGATGTTGTCCATCCGAACAAGGATGTGGTTCCCCCTGATCTGAGGGGCGAAGTCTTGAAGGGCCCGCCTAATGGCTCGAAGCTCCAGGAGATTAAACAGCAGTTTCCTTTCTGCTATGGACCATCTGTCCTACACTGGTTGATGGAGTAAGGTGCCCCCCCCAGTCTGATAGACTGGTGTTACAGAAAATTTTGGATCTGGTCCTGGATCCAAAGGGACTTGCCTTGAGACAGATTGTTCAACTTGGTCCACCAGCGCAGACTTAATTTCACCTGGAGAGGTACTATGGACCATCTGCCCACTTCAAGGAAAGATCTATCTATAAGGCAACAGAGTTTTGGTATGGCTGTAAAAATAGTTGTAGTTGTCTGGAGCGATGTTCCCTCTAAGCTGTGGAGTCTTGTGAGCAAAAATTCTACTTGGTGAGCTTCTGGCATTAAAGCTGTGAGCGAGCCATTTGCCTACTGCATAAATTAGTTTGCTCTGGAGCCATCCTTCTTGAGCGAGGACAAAAATGTGTGAGCCGGAGGCTAAAAAACTGTGAGCCAGCTCACACAAACTTGGCTTAAAGGGAACACTGGACTCTGGAGTGAAAACCTTCCCCATTGTAGCGTGTCAAAAGCCACGACCGTGAGGCCCATCATCTTGGTCAGGGTAAAGTCCTGGCTTGAATAATTTGGTTAACCTACTCTTTGATCTTTCTGGCCTTTTTGACAGGAAGATAAAGCTTTGTAGCTTGAGTGTCCATCACCACTCCAAGTGTTCCAGATGCTGTGTGGGAGTCAGAGAGCTTTTCTGCATGTTCACCAGGAACCCGAAATCTTGCAAGCACTGCGAATGCGAATCCCTTGAAAACAAACGACCGGATGAACCAGGATCTTTGTAAACACCCAGGGAGCTGATGAGACGCCGAAGGGCAGGGTTCGGAACTGAGGATGAGTCTCCTCCACGCAGAAATGTAGGACTCTTTGATGGTGTAAGAAGATTGGAACGTGCATGTATGCCTCTGCCAAGTCGATGGAGGAGAGGAACTCCCTGGGTCGTAAGGATTCTACAATGGATCTGAGGGTCTCCATGCGAAAGTGTCTGGGTTCAACATATCTGTGTATTTCAAATCTAGCATAGCCCTCCAATCACTGTTCTTTTTGGGGACCGTGAAGAAGATGGAGTAGACCCCGGTCTCTTGTTTGTTTACAGGGACAGAGTATGGTATGAATGGAAAAAAAGAGGGGCCTGCTGCCATCTTATCCCCCAAGCGGTATGGTCTTGGGTAGAGCCTTCTTCTTGTTGCAGGTTTCCACTAAGATTTATTTCTTTGTATGTTTGTTTCCAATGGATCCTCGAACAGCTTGTCTCCCTGAAATGGGCCTGCTGTGATGATGGCATTAGATTGGTAATCCGTAGGCCAAACTCTTAGTCAGATGATGCGACTAGCGGCTGCTGATGCCATCGCCCTGGAAGCAAAGACCATGGTGTCTAGTGTGGCATCGGCAGTATAGGAGATGGCTTTCAAGATCCTATTGGCAGCCTCCAGCAATGCTCCCTCCTAGCTGTGGAGCCCTGTGAGCAAAAACTCCGTTTTGCGAGCCACTGGCACCAAGGTTGTGGGCCAGCAGTTTGGCTACTGCATAAATTAGTTAGCTCTGGAGCCATCCTTCCTAAGACAAAAAGGTGTGAGCCGGAGGCTAAAAAACTGTGAGCTACTTTACACTAACTCAACTTAGAGGGAACACTGCCCTCCAGTAGTCTGCGGTTGCTGCATGGTAACCTCTCTATCAACTTACGCATCCACACAATAGTTGCTTTAGAAACTGTGGATGCTGCAGCTGGCATATTGATTGCCATGGAAATGGCCTCATGTTCATCTTCAGAGAGCAACCCAAAGGATTGTAGGGCAGTTGCTGGTGCATCAACCACAGGTACCTGCAAAAGATCTGAAGCAGATGTTATCAAAGGGTACGACTTTTTAACAACCCCTGGAAATGGTTTGTTTGTTATTGGCTTTGCCCAGTCTTCCTCATCTGTCTCACATAGAATTCAGAGGAGAGGAAGGCTCTTTCTGAGCAATTAGCTGGAGGAAAGAATTCATCAATGAGCTCTGTGCCATCTTTCTGCCCTTGGGCATTAGCACTCTTGTCCCCTGCCTTTTGGGGTCCTTGTATATTGAGTGCTGATAGGGTCTTAGACAGCAAATACTGAAAAGCCTCGCCCTTGAAATATCTAAAGGACTGGTCTGAGACAATTATTTCCCCCTATTCACCATTATTACATGAAAGCCCCCCTTTTAACCAGAGACATGTGAGAGGCTATCCCTCTCACGTGAAGACAGATCAAATAGGCAGTGCTCCTTGGGGAACCCTTTTTGTGCAACTTTGCTGGGACAGCTGACTCTGTTCTTGCACCTCCAAGGAGAGAGGGAGGAGGAGGAGGATATAGTAGCCATGGATCCCCTGGATCTGCAGAAATGCACTATTTCCTCCCCCATGGCTCTTATAAAGAAGGCCATTACATTTGGAAATAAGGGGACAGACTGGGGATTGCCAACATTCCTGACCTGCTCTGCAACTCGTCATCTTCCTCGTCCCCTTGAGCATTATCAGCACAATCACGCCTAGTTCGATGAGCCCTCTTGAACCATAGGTCTCGGGGTGCATCATGTGCAGGATTAGGTTCTGCTCGCCATTTCCGTCTTAAAGCATAGAGCGGCCAGTGGACTCCAAAATGGCTGCTGAGGCTGGCGCGGGCTCCGTAAATGCTGCAGGGGTGTGCAGCTGCTTGGCACGCTTTGGAATGCCATCCTCGCCTTGCTCTGCTGGTTGAGCGTCAGCCACTGCCACAGCTAGGGTTGCCAAATGGCACTTACCCTTGTGGCGGGGGACTCCAGCCCGGCTCCCGGCGCGCGCCACATGCACGTCACAGGGAAGTGACGTTATGACGCCGGGCACAGAGTTTTCTCCTCAAATGGCTGTGGCCCCGCCCCCAGCATGCCCGGCGTCATGACATCACTTCCCTGTGACGCGCACGTGGGGGTGGGGTTCCCCCAGGGCCCGATTCCGCCGCGGCGGAAATCGGGCCTCCAAAGCAGGGGTTTCCCCGCCCCCCGGCCCGATTTGGCAGCCCTAGCCACAGCCTCTATCTCCGGAATAGAGAGAAATCCATTGCTATCCTCTCTTAATGCCACGGGAGGTGGTCTGTGAGATCCCCCTCCCATTAAGATAGCAACCGGCCCGGCAATGCTCAACCTCCAAAGGGGGGGGGGGAGAGAGGATAATATATAGGAAGAAGAAAAGGATTTGATTTTTCTTAAGTTTCTTCAGAGAGAGGGAACAGCAAAGATGGAAGGAGAAAGTGAAAGTAAGTTAACTCAGAAAGATAGGGTTAGGCAGAGCCTACACCTAGCTGCTCTCCCTTCTGAGGCAGGAAAAGAACTGAGCCTTGGGTGACTCCCACTACAGGAAACAGGAAGTAATTGAAATTAGTCCTGCCTCCCTAAGTGATGGATTGGAATCACCCACAAGATGTCATCCACCTCAGAGGGAGAACCTGGCTTTTCAAGGGGAGTCTAACCCCAACCAAGACAGGAGAGATCTCACGCCTCCAGTCTGCCTTTCTACTAACCCAGAGACCCTCTGTCTTGCCAGGATTCAGTTTCAGACTCTAAGCATCAGAATTAGGTGGAAAAGGCAGAGCTGGCTATCACCCCCATATTGGTGGCAACACAACACATACCTCCTGATGACCTCTGATAAGACTGAACACTACAGAACCACACAGACCAACAGCCATGGGTCAGAGCGGGAATTCCCCCAAAACCACCTTCTCGAACCAACTCCCCAGACAGGACTCAAATCACTGTAACCTGGTGCCCCTTAGTCCCAGCTCAGTGGGATACTATAGCCAACAGTACTGAGAGTCAATTAGTTTACCTTTATTGGCATTATAAAAGGGAAAACATTAAGGCCAGTACATAAAAGAATTAATCGTAGGTTAAATCATGAGTTAAAATGTCCCTAAATTACAGTATATTACTTCATATAAGAAAAGCAGTATATAAACACTTTGCCATAGAATCAGTTATATTATCATCAGTGTTGTTAAGCAAAAAACCCCAACAATTTATACATATCAGGAAAATCCATAATGCTGGATGATTGAAGATAAAATACTTTGTCTAATATCATTATAATAAGGATATTCTAACAACAAGTGAGGCACTGTTTCAATAAATTCCATTTAAACAAGGGCAATGTCTATTAGTAAGGGGTATACCCTGAAATCTTCCAGTTAAAATCGCTGAAGGTAAAACATTAAGTCTAGCAAGAGGAAACATTCTGGGAAATTTTGGAGTCTGTAGTTGGTAGAGGTAACTAGGAAGAAGTCCTACAGTGGGATACCGTAACCCTAACCCTATCCCATGGGTAAGGGGAGAGCAGGTCTTATTGGTTGCATTGTACGAATCAGATAGCTCTACCTCCAATAATCTGTTCCTTATTTTTTGAAATGCCTCTGTTTCTGAAAGTAGAATGAGTGATTCAAGGGGGGATATTCAAGGTTCCCAGTTTACTCGCTATGGTAGTTTACCAAGGTGACATCTCAGATTCCATTAAAAGCTGATAATTGTAACTGGAAGGAGCGAGGTTACATTCTCGGTCTAATTCTTGATAGAGTTTTTAGGTGTAGTAGAGTGAGGCAGAGACATAAAGATCAGTGTTTTGAGTACCAGTACAGGTAAGGAATATTCTTCTGTTGATTCTCCTACTACCAAGGAACCATTACAAATATACACATTCTCTCTTTGCTACTGTATTTACAGAATGACTGGATGTCCTGAATGCCTATTCACCTGTGATAGTGTAACCAGAGTTAGTGTTCAGCTTCACTTCTCAGCATCAGAATAGAGAAATCAGGAACAAGGTGCACACATAGGTTCAACAAGTTGTATTTGTGCATGCTGTTCCCTTATTGTGGTTATATGTGACATATGAACAACACCTCAGAAAATGGTGTTCTGGTAGAAATGGTTTTTCTACCTTTTTCAATAAAAGTTCGATAAAAGTTCAATAAATGTTCAATACATTATCATACAATGGCTGTCTAATCCTGTAGTCACTCTCTCTCTCATAAGTGAGCGATTTTGCAAGTTCCTCTCCTGTCACTGCAGGCCCTCCAGTTTGAACCCATGATGCTTTCTGGGCATTCTCTGACCTATGGGGACAAAATCTGAAGGGCACAGAAGACTGCTGAGAGGTAGGATGTAGGAAAAATGCTGTATACACAGTGCAGCCCCATGTGACCCAAGCCAATATTCTTCAACTCTATCTAACAGCAATGAAAAGCCCACCAACACAAATCAAAAGAAGGAGGCTACCCCAAGGCTAGGGTACATTTTCCATGCAACTCTGGAGCCACCCATAGCTTTGCACAAAAATAAAGAATGTTAAATAAAAACTGAAAGTTATAAACAGCCAAATGCAAATACATCCAGCAGATGCCACCCCCTCCAAAAAAAAAAACATCCTTGGCCAACATCTTGGGTTGCTTAGCTACAATATGACACCAAAAAAAAAAGAAAGAAAAGCATTAAAAAGGGTGTGGATCAGCTGCAAAGAAAAAGAACACTGGATAGATTGGGGAGGGTGAAGGAAACCAGGCCATTAGGTTTGAAGGCAAAAACTGGAGTGGAGGAAAAGGGAAGGATTGACAGGGGGGATGGGATTTTCCTTCCTCCATGAGTCCTTGCAGGTCACCCAGATGAGACATCACACTCTTGCAAGTAAGGTTTAGTCAAAAGTAAAAAATTTCAAATGCCTAGGTACGCTGTAATGATAATTAACCTGGAAGGTGGCGGCTATTTTCTTCAGTTGTTTATGCTGAGGCATCTGCTAAATATATTTCTGACTGTAGCTAATGATAGATCACTACATTTCCACACCAGAAGCATAAAAAAATGTGGCTATTGGTATATTATACTCATTTCTGTTAGGTGGACATGAAAATGCATTACTTCACAAAATGCCACATTATTGTAATTTGGTCATTTCACACACCAATGATCAATCTCAACCGAATACATTCTGAAAGTCTAAACAGGATGATAAAAAAAATTAGATAAACCAACGGATATTAAAGTCCTTCTTTCATAAGCAAGTTTATTCAACTACTGACGCTTGATGAAATGGCAGAGGATCAAGCAAGAGAGCAAGGGGAACCAAAGACAGAAAAATCCACGCTACTTGGTGTGAAGGGTTACTGACCTACCTGGGTTCGTATATATACATATTTCCTGGCAATAAAGAGGGACAGCCTTATATCCCAATCTATCACATTTTTAATTACCCATTTGTACGAAAGGCACCCACAACCTTTTGTCTGGCTCTAGCAGCCCCCCACACAATGTGTCTCTCATGGCATCTGACATAATGCTGAATTTCAAAGGCAGTCGTCCCCAAAGCACAACACAGCCAGGGATGGAACATGGTCTCTTCTCAATAGTTCCAGGTTCAGAAATACCCATGTTCTTCCGACTGCAATGCTATATAGATGAGCCTAACTCATCTATGGGAGGGACACTGGGGAAGGCCTTTGCTTCTGCTCCCTTCTTCCATCCAGCCAGCCATCTACCTCCTACTGGTACTGGGAAGAAGCCTCAATTCAGGCTCACCATGGCCAGTGGATTGTCTGAGGGTATGTGCTAGCATGCAGTCCTAGCCTCTTCAGAGTGAAAAATATCACCAAGTGGGAGAAACTGATATATGTGTCTTTCCTACAGAATCAGCATCTTCCATCCTGGATGGGTGCCAAAGTGCAGCAATGAAGGGAGCCTTAAATCTCTGTTCAGATCCACTAAGCGTTTTAAGCGACTTCCAGATTTCTGCAATGTAGTACCCATTTATTTTTCATCGTATCTATGTATCTTCTTTTTTTCCCCATTTGATCTCTCGGCTCGCCTAAAAAACCCTTCACATGCCACCACTGGTGCAATCTCCTTCGGTCAAGGCATTGCCCAACGGAACACCAGTCAACTTTACACCTTTTACGAGGATACACACCACTTTCTTTGTTGTGTTCCATGAAGGACACGATCACATACCACAGTCGCCCAAAGCCTCTTCATAGATCAAAACACAAATTAACATCCACCACAGAACTGTAATGTTCAGGAGAAAAGCTTTCTGCAGGTCTTGTATTGCCTGCTCCTGAGAGGATTGCCCTAAAGAAGCACACTGGTAGGAATAGGCTACAACAGCACTAAAAGATATATTTATCTACTGGGAACAGTTTCTTACTTGCAGACTGAAAGTCCAAGCTACGCTTCTGAATAAAAATAAAAGCAGTTCCTAAAATAAGTATGCTTTGGGAAATAAAACAGTGGATCTGTCAGGGTCGGCTGGGAGACAGGCCAAATACACCAACCTCACTGGTCAGGAATCAGGCCAGAGGAAAGTAGCATTGTCGCAGACAAATGAGAGAGATACAGGAAAGCAATGGTTTGTGAGGGATTTTTTAATATATATATTATTTATTTTCTATTTTTCAAAAAACCATACATTATAAGCAATGGTTTGTGAGGGATTTTTTTTTTGAGTGGGGGTAGTTGTAGGCAAGCTTGAGATCAAGTCTGATATGACAGGAGCAGAGGTAGGAGGCAGTCATAGGCAGGCCAGGTATGGTACAGGAGATCCAAAAGGCAGGCCGAGGCCAAGCCAGATCCCGTCATAATAAGTTAAGGCTGAGGAATCAAGTCGAAGAAAGAGCTTGTATATAAATCCAGCTGTTCTCTGACTGGCTCCCTACAGTCACATACATCTTCTGGGAGAGCCCTCAAGTTCCGTGAGTGGCCACCTAAGCTTTAGGATGGTCAGCTTGTTTATGGTTGTGGTGGTGCAGGGATTAAGGAGCTGAGCCTTGCCCCAAGGTCCCATTTTCAACACTCCCAGCATCATTCAGGGGCAGAATGAATGGAAAGTGATACAGAGGAAATTCGCAACTTAAATATATAATACTCTTGGATTTCCCTGAGCTTAACCCATTGATATGATCTGTACTTTCCTACTGTACTGGAATGAATACTGCACAGCAACCATTTTTTCTAGCTTGTTACCAATGTCCCTCTAATCTCTTACACATGTTCTTTACAATGGCTTTATTTTCATATTTTCACATTCAAGTTACTCAACTTTGATAACAAAAGAATTCTGTTATAAATTAAAACATGTTAGCCCTTCTCACCAGGACTGAAAAAATCCCATTCATCTTGTTTCCAATATCCACAGCTGACTCGACTACTCAAGAAGCCAATCAAGGAATCCAACTCACTTTCCTTCAAGCTGTTCAAAACAGTTGTGCCACCGCACCAGTGTCACATGAATCTTGATGTCTCCAACACAGACATCTTCTAACACAAGGCAGGAAGCAGAGAACACAAGCACTAAGTTAGCAGGAGGATGAACTACTGGATCACTAACCTATTCTAAACACTGTATACAAAACCAGACTGAATAAATACACTCTTTCCCAGGTCTTGAATGACATGCCATGCTTTAATGTACACATCTACATATCTGCTATCAACAATCCTGACAATCAGGCCTGGAACACTCATGCGTGCATCTCCGTCACCCACAGACACAAAAAACGAAAAGTAATACATAGGAAAAATGTACTAAATCTTTTTTATATTATTTTTCTGCCTGAGAATGATTAATGTAGCACTGTAATGTCATGCAGCGCTGCTCTACTTGACTTTCACATGGGCTCTTTAAGCCCACTTTGGTTTCTTAAGTGAAATGAACTGTTTTGAGATTTCATTCTTACAACTTAAAGATAACCCCCTGAAAAAATAAACCCTGATCAAAACAGGTTTTAGAAAACCCATATTAAGTCTTCATTAACTGTGGAAGGACCAGGGCTATTTTGGGGCAGGAACGCACAGGAACGGAGTTCTGGCTGGCTCCCAAGTTGGCCACACCCAGCAGGAACGCATTTGCATAATAGCCACACCCAAAAGCAGAAACTCATTAGGATTGGCTACATTGGGGTGTGTGGCCTAACATGCAAAGGAGTTCCTGCTACAAAAAAGCCCTGGGTTTGGACAAAAAACAAGGTAAACAGAATAAGAAGCAAAAGGTGTGTGTGGCATGGATGAGCACACTTCTGGTAACATGGGGGTGTGGCCTAATATGCCAATGAGCTGTGCTGTCAGGGGTGTGGCCTAATATGCTAATAGGTTTCTGCTGTTGGATGTGGCCTATTATGCTAATGAGTTCCTGCTGGGCTTTTTCTACCAAAAAAGCCCTGGGAAGGACAGTAGAAAAGAGCAAGAGTCCAGTAGCACCTTAAAGACTGACAAAGTATGTGGTGGGGTATGAGTTTTCGTGAGTCACTGCTCATTTCTGCAGAGCAGTGACTCTACTGCTACAGACAGACTAACACAGCTACCCATTTTGAACTAACTCTGTGGAAGGACAGCATTTTATCCTTAAGCTGTGTGAAACCCTTTAAAAAAATCTGTTGGCCTTCAGAGGCCAAAGTGAGTTGAAAAGCCCTTATGAATGAGACCAAAGTCAAGAGCTGAACTGCGAAATAAATTCCTGAAACAAAGCTTCAGAATTTTACTAGGAATCAATGAAACTAACATTATTGAAACTAACATTATTAAAATACTGAACTAGGAAGTGCAACACAATCAAAG
Source organism: Gekko japonicus (assembly GCF_001447785.1). Lineage (NCBI taxonomy): Eukaryota > Metazoa > Chordata > Lepidosauria > Squamata > Gekkonidae > Gekko > Gekko japonicus. Next base: position 425,894 of record NW_015161425.1, read on the forward strand.
CATATTCAATACTACTAAATATATCTTTGATATATGTTTGCTGGTACCTGAGCACAATAAAAGCAACCTGAATATCAGTGTTCACCTGTAACCCTACATACTGTGTCATTAAAGTATTATTTCAAGTTAAGCAATCATTCTGAAAATAGAATGACTTTCTTTAACGAAGAGATGGCTTGGAGCTGCTGCCAGCAAGAAACTAGTCTTTCAACTTACCTCAAACTTGGGTTCTTCCTATAAGTTTTATACCCTTATGTCCTCATCTCAAGTGATGGAACTTGCATAATTTGCAAGATGTTCCATCTGTGCCAACAAGCAGGAAAAAAGGCATTGCTTGGATGGAATAATGCTAGCATGTCTGTAGCAAAAAGCATATAAATACTTAAGTAATAAAGGAATTCTTCATCCAGTCTACTTGCTAAATGAAAAATGTATGGTGCTTGCTGAACTAGACAAGACACTGGCATGGATCCACTGGAGCTTTTCCCTGGATGAAGAAAAAGACAATATAGCATACACTACAATTCACTGTTTAAATTTAACAAAAAAAATGAAGGCACTGAAAACTACTCACACACTAATTTTAGCACTCCCAAAACACTATGCACAACACCTCATGAACACAGTTAACAACTAATCTATTTCAACAGAATTTAACTCTTACTGGAAACCTCCGTTTTCACTACCACTTTCAGTAGTATCACTTGAATTGCTTGTAAGTTCCATATCAGGTTGGCGATTATAATATGCCTCCCACCATGGAACAGAAGAATTTGACTGGCACAGACAAACTTGATTTTTTAATTTGGATTATTAGTAGCTGTATTTAATAGATAAGATCAATAAGACTGATAAAAATGATATCATGAGAAAATGGTAGAATAAGTCGAGTAGGTTGTTATAGTTGCTTTTTAAGATACCATCTCGCATCTTCATTGCATATACACATGTATTTATTGTCCTTAATATCTGCGAAATTGCCCTCTGTATTTTGTTTTTGTAATCATATCTTATATTCCTTTCCCCCTATTCCTTTTCTTTTTTCTGTATTCCCTTAAACAGTTAAAATAAAATTTATTTTAAAAAAAAGTAGTTGTAATTTTACCCCCACCCACAATTTACCAATCAACAAAACATATATGTGCTCTCTTCCACAATTCCTGGGGAAAAAATATCCTGGAAAACATTAATTACAACTCTGAAACTGCCAAGCTTGCCTAATATTGTACTGGCAAGGGCATCCGCTCATTATTGTTAATTTTATGAAACAATGAATCTTTACAAATGGAATTTTTTCTGCAGAAAAATAAAGCCCTGGAAAGTTTTTAATACCACAACTCTCTTCCCCCTGAAATGACTGCTTATATTGCCCTTACAACATTATATTTACATACTTATTACAAGCCAATACAAGGATCTGACGCAGAAGCAACATTCTTAACTCCTTGAACCGTAGGTCACCCATTGAGACAGGGCTGCAGAATTGCGCCTTTCTCCCTACCATCTTTTTTTACATTGCCTTTAACATTCCAATAAAAATCATCCCATTTCCATTTTGTGATGAGAGCTACTTTTGCTTGTTTAGGAACCATATATCTGGAATGACATCAGTTAGGGGGCATTCAATAAACCATATTTATTTCAACCATTCTCCAAATGGAGCAAGAGTAGGTGGCAGGGAACAAAATGTATTACCACGCTCAGCTGTCTGCTAAAACACCAACTGCTCCTGCTTCTCATTTGGGATAATTCCGTTTTCTCCAATGCTTATCAGAAATGAAGATGTCTCCCTATTAATTTGCAGTATACCACTACCACAAGTTAATTTCAAATGTTAAGGGATTTTATATACCCACCTTTATTCTTTGGAGGAAGGTGGAACACACATATATGAAAAGCTGGTGGCACAACTATTTTGTTTTGTTATGCAAATCATTTTGACTGGTGGCATTCGACCAAATAATATGAACATTGTTGGAAACTATCTGTTGGCTGAGTGCTGTGTCTGGATACACTGGATACCCAAATTAATAGCTACGTTTTCTCCCTACCTTCTAGAGAGGGTACCAAAAATGACAATGATGAAGCCACTGAACCTCTTGCCATGTTCCTACCAACTACCTTCCTTCATCCTTCTCCCCACCATGAGATGTGGGAAGAGGGTGAGTAAAGGGGTTGGGAGCACAGGATGCAAAGTGGCTCAATAGATTTAAAAGGTTTGGGAACCACCTTCAAGTAACACAACTGGCAACTCAAGGACATGCATTTCACAGAGTGACAAAATTTGTTGTTGTACTGGAAAAGTTCCTTCAATGAACTTGTGTTTGAAGTATATAATGATCAGAATAGTTGAAAATTGCCTGGGTGAAAAATTTTCATCTATCATACTTAAGAGCAGATTTGCTCAGTATCATATTTCATTCATTAAAATATTTCTAACTCTTCTTTATCACTAGCTATATGGAAATGTAGTTCTGAAGAGAGATATAATGAACAATAGTACTGCATGTTCAGGTAAGAAACAAAATTGTCACCTTATAATACTGTATTTCTTCAGTTCTGAAGAGTTATCTCCTAAAATCAAGTTTAACACACAGAATCTGAAATGTTTTCTCTCTGATTTTAATATTTCATTCTAATTGTCGATTACTTTGACAAAGTACAAAATTCAATACTTTGTATCTTTTATAATATATTTATCAATAAAATAACTAACACACTTCAGGAGAAGAAAACTCTGGTAACTTTACACTGAAACATTGGAGAATGTTACATTACAGGATAATTAAGCTTAAGAACATAAGAGAAGCCAATGTTGGATCAGGTCAATGGCTCATCCAGTCTAACACTCTGTCACACAGTGGCCAAAAATACCAAGTGCCATCAGGAGGTCCAGCAATGGGGCCAGGACACTAGAAGCCCTCCCACTGTTGCCCCCCCAAGCACCAAGAATACAGTGCATCACTTGCCCCAGACTGAGAGTTCCTATCTATATTTTGTGGCTAATAGCCACTGATGGACCTCTACTCCATATGTTTATCCAATTCCGTCTTGAAGCCGTCCATGCTTGTAGCTGCCACCACCTCCGGTGGCAGTGAATTCCCTGTGTTAATCTCTCTTTGGGTGGAGAAGTACTTCCTTTTATCTGTGCTAACCTGATTGCTCAGTAATTTGATTGAGTGCCCACGAGTTCTTGTATTGTGAGAAAGCTTGAATAAGAAGAATGACACTGACAAAATGGAAACTAGTTCTTGGGTTAATGCTTGTTGTATTTCAAAGTATTTTGAATTATTTTTATCTTTATAAATTATTAGAATAATTTTAAAACTAGGCTAATTCATATTTTACAAAGTCAGTTTGATCACCATTATCACTTTCCATAAAATTGAAGAGTGCTATTGAGACACATCTCACTTAACTTCTGAAGTCTGAGAAAAGAAAATCTGATAAAGAACATTCAGCACTTATGTCTCTGTTACGAAGTAGTGTCTTTTTGCTAGGCATGTACAATATGATGTAAAGACATGAAACATTTTGATTCATATCTAGATAATTTTTCTACTAAGCAGCATTATAGTATTCCGGTTAGACTAGAGATGCTACACTGAAAAGCAGAGCAAATTACCACTAAAAACAGTAGACTTCAAGTACTTAAGTCCTGCTTCTCTAAACTGGGCCACATCATGCTTACTCTGGCTTCCAAGAACAGATGACTCACTTCTCTCTGTAGCTTTCCCAACAGTACTACACTGGCTTAAAAACTCATAGCCAAAAGCATTCAGCACACTATGACAATATTTTATATAAACTATTGTAAATAAACATTTGAAAAATTCTATCCCAAGTTTTCAAAAAATGCACTGGAAATTTTACCTAAAGGGAAACCATCACTATAACAAATTTCAGTTTTCAATTTTTGCTGCTTAAACAGTAATATTACCGCCATGGGAAGATCTAGTCTCCAAAACAATGCATCGGTCTAATGAAAAGTATAAAAATAGACAGTATTCTAAGCACCCATCTTTGTCTAGTGTTTTGGACTGGTATCTAAGTTGCAATTATATAAGGTACCAAAATAAGCTGTGTGTTACCTAGGAACTTTCACAAAAGTCACAAATACTATTTCTGTCCTCTCAAGGGTTTAGAAGAGTGTTTTTTTTTCCCCAATCGCTCCCTCCATCTGAATTTATCACAAGGTATGTCACTATCATAGCATTTTTACTCAGTATAAAGCATATACTATGGACAAAATAAAGAAAATTAAAACTAATCACAATGCAATTTCACCATGGGAGCAGATTAGTTGGTAAGGAAGCCTCTATCGATACTATAAGGTAGGATGTATGTTCTAACACAACTTAATTTCATTGGCTCCAGCTTTACTTAAACCAGCATAATCCATTAAACTTTATGTCAGTTTACCACATACAGAAATTTGAGTTTCTAATCTTCAGATTCTTCCTCCTGTATACACTTGCAATCATACAAGTACAGTCTACATGTGATATTCCTAACACAGACATAAATTTTTGTCGCTGCACTGTCGCCTAGTCGCTGCACTGGTTTTGCTGAGAGTATACAGGTATTGGCACGGATCCCATAAAACATGTCCACTAACAGTAGGTTTTTTTCTCCACAGAGCACCACATTCACACTGTCCCCCTCCTGCTGCTGTCTCAAATGACCCTGAAATGGTGTTCCTGGGACAGAAAATTTGCAGAAGTCCAAAGTCAATACCTGCGCACCACCTTCTCAATACATACTTGCAGCAAAATCACAGAAGGGTTTACATGGTTTTCCGACAGGGAGATTATTTCCAGGCAGGGATAATTATATGAGTGAAGTGGCTCTTCACATTAACTAAAAAAACAACAACAACCCCAAGTAAAGTTAACAGCCTTCACCCTTACACCAAAAATCTCCTGTTGCATTTCCCAACAGGTTAATACATAAAGAATTATTAATTCACTGAAGGTGTTCAGTACTCTTTAATATTCATACCACTATTTTCTACGCTCTTCGGTTTCGAACCAATATTACGTGAACGTCAAATAGTTTTTGTAAAAGAACAACACATCTATTTTAAATCTTCTATTCTTGGAAGATTCCAGCCTCCTACCCAACTATTACAATTCGTGCACATAACCAACTGATCAGCAGCAGCATGCTCAGTATTGTGCAGAACAAAGAAAGCCATGGTACCTGCCCAAGTGGCTTCCAGTCTATTTACAATGTTATAAACAGCAGTTAATAGACAACCCTAATCCTAAACATTCAAGTCCTACTGATTTAAATGAAATTTACTTCCCAGTGAGTGTGCTTGAGACTACAACTGTAATACAGTGATGAAATTCTGGTTCAAAACCTAAGACATGGCTCCACTTTTCCCAGACTGTTATTCTCAGTGCTGAGAGACAACCTAGGGTAGCATTGTTCTGCATAACACTGCAGAGGATTAACTGCTGTACCAAAAGGGCTATACATTAACAGTATCATTTTAGCTGACTACTGCAAACGATTCAAATTAAACAAACTGGATCATGTTTGAAAGGAAGAACAATTCTGAACAGCTGGGTAACCTGCACATTCCCATACACATACTGACAACCAGAAGTATTAAAAACACTGTATGCTCCAGATAAATGCTGAGTTCGATTACAGCTGTAAAGAAGGCTCAAATCCCACTGAAGTCAATGCAGTTATTCTGGAGTACCTAACAGAAGGATCATCCCACTTGGTCTAAGTGTCTATATAATAAGCCTACAGCATTCATTTCATGAAATGTTGGGCGGCTGCTACAATCAATATGCCCCATCCTAAACAACTGTTCCAAATACTGTAACAAAATACATGATGAAATACAATACAGAACACCCGTTTTAAAATTTCAAATTTAATACACTGTTTGAGTGTCACTACGGCTCCAGAAAACAGGTACACAAATAAGATACTTCATAGAACAAACTGGCTCTATTTAAGTAACTAGCTAAATGACTCCACAATTTGATAGGTGAAGAATGCCATTCATTCCCCCCCACCACCACCTACATTTAGCGCCACCTCAAATCCTCACTCATGGGCAGGTTGTGTAATGGATAGAGCATTACATCAGCACAAACACCAGCTGATGCAGACTGAGCCTCCAGGCTGGCCCTCCCATGGTTAAGGCCAGTGAGCAAATGTTTTCCCCATCCCAATGTGAGCCTCAACTACAGCATTTGACTTTTCTCCACATAAATAAATAGCTTACTCTAAAGAAACACAGGATACCATGGTCTGTGCCCTGGGTATTCCACCTATTAAGAATCAGCAGTCTTCAGGATAGACCTACTTGCTGGCAATGCTCCCTCTAAGCTGTGGAGTCTTGTGAGCAAAAATACTGCTTTGTGAGCTACAGGCATTAAAGTTCTGAGCAAGCAATTTGACTACTGCATAAATTAGTTTGCTCTGGAGCCATTCTTCCTGAGCGAAGACAAAACTGTGTGAGCTGGAGGCTAAAAAACTGAGCTAGCTCACACTAACTCAGCTTAGAGGGAGCACTGCTTGCTGGCATATCTCCTGAACACAGATATGCACAGCATTAATAGTGTGGCTGTACGAAATAAAAATCTATAAAATGTCAGTTCCATTGGGAAGAATGAAATTATCAAGGGCCACTGCGCGACCACATTTTGCTTACTAGTGGTCCTAAAGTATGTCACAGATTGTGTTCACCTGAATGAAAGTTAGCAGTTAGATATTTACATAAAGACTACTGAGGAGTGTGCATGTTTTAATGCTGTACTATCCACACCTTCCAGGAGGATCATGATCACAGAAATCATGCGAAGATATGGCACAGTTATCCCATTTTGTAGAAAAGAAATAACCATTCTTTCTGTGGCGAACAGAAAAAAAAATGTGGGAAGAATTATAGTATCCCTATGCTGACAGAATTCCTACCAATGAACAGTTCAAGAGTAGGACCCAATATTCTACAAAGAGAATTCGGTAGTCGTCCTCCATTTGCACAGTAAGACTGGAACAGACATTTAAAACCATTACGGGCCTAAACTGAAATACCTTGACATGAACATGACCATACTTGTGAGATGAGTTCAGGCCAACCTTCCCTAAGGACTGGGTTTGATGTCATCTTTGGTGTGTTCAAACTCAGGCAAACTGACAACTACATCACCACCCTCCTGAAGGCTGGAATTTGAATGTACTATCAAATGTCCCCCATTTGACAACTTCACATCACATTTAAATTGTACCAAGGTCTGAATAATGCAGCCTGTCCCACTGAGAGACTGCTGGTCAAGGACAATTAAAGGTTTCCCTTGCTCAAATGCCAGACATTTACATACACCTAAAAATGTAAAGTATGAATACAGCAAACAGGCATACTTGTAAGGAAACAATGACTCGTTCCCTGTAGAGTGTACCTGCTTTCACTCTTGCATAATGTGTGAACTAACCCCCTTAAAAAAAAAAAAAGCAAAACAAAGGATACAGATTTCAGCCCTTAAAAAGGTATGCTTACTTTCACAAAGAAAGAAAGAATGGTTAGCATAAACCAGAAATGCCCTACATTTAAACCACCCAGTGCACAATACCTTGATCTAAATAGCATTATCCCAAGTAAACACCTACAGGATCAAGGGACAAAAGAAAAAGAATAACATTTAACACTTGAGCACGAACCAGAGCTGCTCCATCTTGACATCCTCTCCCCTCCCCCTTAAAACTAAGCATCGCTGGGGGTGTGTGTGTGGAAAAATGTGTCCTGCCCTCACCTTCCCTTGTTCCTACCTGTTCAGTCTCCTACACTTGTCCCCAGAGCCCACCAGTCCTGCTCTACTGTAAAACCTTTCCTTTCTTCTGTGACACCCCTTCGCTCCCCGACTCCACCACGGAGTGAAGGAACCAGCGTCCATATCCCTTCTTTTCTTCCAGAGAGCAAATCTTCCATGTGTGTGTGTGGGGGGGGGGGGCGGCGCTAGAAAGAAGATAATCTCCCACCTACTCCCAACCACACTCC
>NW_015161425.1:433947-434281 GCF_001447785.1 Gekko japonicus
AAAAACAAATCGAGTCCTCCTTCCCTCCGTGATCCCCCACCCTCCCCCCCAAATCTTCGCCCTTTTTTCCTCGAGGAAATAAATATACACCCATTCCCACGACAGCTCTCCGATCGCCGAGGAGAATTCGCCTCCCTTCCCCCACACCCCGATTTCCTTTCAGTCATAAAAAGCAGCCCCTTTTCCTTTGACCCGAGCCTGGAGGAGCTCACCGCCACCGACCAGCCGGACCCCCTCAAGCAAGGTGTGATCCTCCCGGATCCGTTTCACATCCCGCCCTTTCCTCCAGCCAGAAAACCCCCGTGCAGAAAGGGGGGGGGAGGAGGAGGAGGGA
>NW_015161425.1:434463-435168 GCF_001447785.1 Gekko japonicus
CGCCCCCCTCCAAACTCCCCAGCCGGCCCCACTCCCAAGTTTACGGCGCTTCCTCCGCCTCTTCCTCTCCTACCTGGTTGGGGGGGGAGGGGGGCGGTCAGTGGCGGACTCCGGTGCGGGACCCTCCGGGCCCGGGCGGGAGCGGACGAAGAATGGCAGCAGGAAGAGAAAGGGAGGGAGAGGAGCGGAGTCTCCCCCTCTTCGCTCGCTTCCCGGCGGGCTCCGCTCTTTGTCTCGGCGGCGACTGGGCTCTTCCCCCTCGCCTGCTCCGCTCGCTGCCTTCCTTCCTTCCTTGAGCCCAGCAGCTGGCCGCGACCTCCGGGAGGGGAGGGGCCCGCCGGCTTGGCCCCAGCTGGCTTGATGGCTCCCTTCCCCCTGCTCGCCGCCGCCTCGCCTTCCCCGGCTTGGCGTGCCCAAGGCCCCACCAGCGCGTCTGCCGCCGCGGCGCTCAGCCTCACTCGCCCGGCGGTGGCGGCGGCGGCGGCGGCAGCAGCTCCGGGCCCCTCCTCCTTCTTTCTCCTCCACACAGCCAGGCAGGCAGTTCCTCCCCCCCCCCCTCCTTCCCCGGCCTGCCCCTTCCTTTCCCGGTTCCCGAGAGGGTCTCCTCGCTGTGCCTCCCTCTCCTCGAGAGGAAAAACAACCGGGCCGGGAGAGAAAGGAAGAAAGCAAACGACACACACCAGATTTCTCTCTTTTTTTTTGGGG
>NW_015161425.1:435239-500239 GCF_001447785.1 Gekko japonicus
GGGGGGGGGGGACTAAGTCTTGTCATCTCTGGCCCCCCTCCGCGGGGCCTTTATTTTCGGCCCCCTGAAAAGTTTTGCAAGGCGAGCTCTCGGCCTGGAGACTCGCGGCTGCCGCAGGCGCAGAAAGCCCCGCCGAACTTCGTGGGACTGGCTTCCCGGGGAAGAATCCACCACGCCGGGGTCGGATGGCCAGAGAGGCGGGCCCACAGGCAGAGGAGGCGCGCGGGGATCGAGTGGAATGGAGCCGTCTTGGGGTCCTGCGGGACGGGAAGCGCTGCGCCCGCCCCGAAGCCGTTGGGATAATAACTTGGCATGGGCGGACGTGCCTTTCCGCCCTTCTGTTAAGCACAGTGTGCACTCTCACATGCGCGTGTTTCCCCCCGCTTGCAATAAACGCCTCCGCTAACTGGGTCGTTTTTTGTAAACGGGCTGGTAAATCTGGGTTATTGTGCAGCCCTTGAAAGCTCCAGTTTCGGCCCGGCTGACGCGTCTCTTTCGGTTGTAAACGGAGCGCACATCCGAAGCTGTAAAAATGGAGTCAACACACACACACAATACCCTTTTAAAAAATCCAGATCCGCGCCTCTGGCAATACCGGGTTTCCGGCACGAGTCCCCCCCTCCCCTCATCCTCTTTAAAAGCGCATGATAAATATTTAGAAAAGAAAGAGGGCAGAAAGTGTTTAGTCTTCTCTCTTTTTTTGTTGGGAGCTCAGATCCATTGTGCTCTCTATCGGGGGTAGGGGGGCGATGCTTTTAGGTTTTCACGTGAACGCAGTCCACGGCTTTGCCAACTAAAAATAGAAGGCGGTCCATGCTAGCGTTCCCAGAAGTGCCACCCTAGAGAAGGGAACTTTCAGGAATAGCGTCACAGCAGCTGATAAAGCTGATTCGCTGGGAATGTGACGTCACTCGGGTAGCACAGCTTTAGCAAGGCGGTCCGGGAGGGAAGGGAACGTTCCTTACCTGGGAGCGTTGCCTAGGAAAGTGTGAGGTGTGTGTAGATAACCATAGCAAGGCCGCTAAGGGACACAATTATTAACAGTGGACACAGCCATGGAGTTAAAATATCGCAGACTTGTAGTCAGTTCAGCATACTAGTCTGACAATTAGTTTATAAGCCATAAAACAATGATAATATTTCATGCACAGTGGTTACACTATCAGACTAAGAGCTGGGAGACCCAAGTTAAATTGCCTTTCTGCTGTGAAGTTCACTGCGTGACCTTGGGCCCATTATGTCTCTCAGCCTTACCTACCTCATAAGCTTGTTGTGAGGGTAAAATGGAGGAGAGGAAAACATTGCTCCAGCCCTGAATTCCTTGGAAGAAAGGCAGAATAATAAGGTGGTAGTGGAAAGTGTAGTGAAATCACAGCCGATTTAGGGCAACCCTATAGGGTTTTCAAGGCAAGAGATGTTCAGAGGTGGTTTGCCATCGCCTACATCGGCGTAGTGACCCTGGATTTCTTTGGTGGTCTCCCATCCAAGAACTAACCAGGGCCGATCTTGCTTGACTTGTGAGATCTGACTTACAAGGTACTAAATAAACATAAACAATGCTTGTTGCCTGTTGAGTTATAAGAACATATAGAATTAGAATGGATTGTTATGTGTGATCTAGTTTATTTGTTTTTTACGCTAGGATTCCCCTGGTCCGTTGATGTGTTGTGATGTCAAATTAAATCACAAACCAAGACAAAGAGTCCCTGCTTGAGATCTTCCAGTAGTTCAGGTATAACTGCCAGTGTTCAGTGATTCCAAATATGCATTCTTGCTAGGGAGTAAGAGAAGTTCTACACTGGATTGGAGCAAGATCTACTTATTTCAGAATCCTATGCAAGAAGCTCAGGACCCAGCAGACAATGGTGATCCACTACAAATAAGTCAGTGTTCTATATTTACTCGCCCCAATATGAATGATAGGTAATTCACAATCCCTTAGTGATCCTGCCAGCCCTGCCTCCACAGTGGCTTCTAATACTCCTCCCCCCTCCCCATCCTACACTGGACAGGCAGCTGCATGTCAGATATAGGAGAGGAGATGGGATGCTTACAGCTGCCAGGGATTGCCTTAGCACTGCTGCTGGCCCAGCCTCCCTCATGCCTTTAAATACAATCCCCCCCCCCCCAACACCAGACAGACTGGTGTCTGTCTGGTGTAGGAGCAGGGCCAGGGTATGAATGTTTATGGGGAGATAGTAAAGGACATTTGTCGGAGCCATTTCGATGCGTGCCTCCCTCATGACCCTGAAGAAATGTCCACCACATTACCACTCCCTCACACCAACTCCCCCTCACACCTCTCACCGCTTACTGCCCCCAAGAAAGCTCCTGGCAAACATCAAGCCAGATACACCAACGCTACAAGGAGGAGGCAACTTAGGAATGTGGTGAAGACATTTGCACATAGTACTCCTGCAGTGAACTGAGCTGCACAGGCCAAGTACCAGCAAGATCACCCTGAGGTGCTCAGAACAACACAGTCTCCATATGAGCAAAACAATCCAGGAACACAAGTAGAGGGGCCATCACTTTCGTGGAAGGTAGCAGGAGTCGACTTAACAGACGACTGCTTCTTAAATGGACAGTTCTATGTGGCCTGCTCCAGAGTGAGCTCATCAAGCAGCCTGGTGATCCTAGCACCTGAGGGCAGAACCACCAATTTGGTCTAGAGAGAGGTCCTTCAGTAAAGAAAAAAAAGAGTATGTATGTCTCACTTCATTTCTTACACTACAATCTTCTCTGTTAGAATTCTTACAACAAATGTCACATTTCAAATTTCACATTGTCAGTATTATAACTGGATTTACGGAACTTATACCGTAGCGAAGCATGGGTAGCAGGCTAGTGAGGTATAAGAAAGATAGGATGGGGCCTTCGCTGTAATGCTTTGAGGAAGGAGCAAGCAGTTACCACAACACATATCAACAAGTGTCGTGGTGCCCCTGACCACTGTCTTAGAACATGGCTGCATCAAAGTGGTGAATCCTCTCCCTGCAAATCAGTTACATTTAAAAGAACGTCAGCAGCACATAGAATGATCATAACACAGTTAAAATAATATCACTGTAAATTTGGGGAAATAACTTTTCCTTCCCATCAAAGTTAAGATGGGGCTGCCCTCGAAGACAACCTGGAAACTACCACTGGTCAACAATGTGGCAGCCTAGCTGTTGTCGGCCGGCCACCAGGAACCTATGTTGCCCATTCTGAAACAGCTGCATTGCCATTTTGTTTCCAAAGTGCTGGTTATGATTTTTAAAGCTTTTCATGACCTGGGATTAGGGATGCCAGACCCCCCAGTGGGGGTGAGGGTCTCCCCCTTTCAGGCCCTACGTCCCTGCCACCGGCCAGCTGGCCAGCAGGGGGGAATTACCCCTCCAAAAGGAACACTAAAACATGGCGTGCCAACATGACCTGGAAGTGATGTGAGCACTGGTTTTTGGGCAAAACTCTATGGTAGAAGCTAATTCTACCATCAAGTTTTTGCCCAAACGTCAGAGTGTTGCCCCACAACATCCCCAGCGTGCCTATGTCACTTCAGGGTCATGTAGGCACATCTTGTTAATTTCTGGCATCCCCCCCCCCCGCTTCAACAAATGCACCCCCATCCCCCCCAGCAGCTCCAAGAGACCTGACAACCCTACCTGGGACCCACATATTTGAAGGACCATCTCCTTCCATATGTCCCTGTGCCCAAGGCAGCCATCTGTTGGCTATTCCACCATTTAATGTGGCCCATGTGGCATCAATCAGAACCCAGGCCTTTTCCCATCAGGCCTCTGTGGAATGTGCTCCCAGAATAACTGGGGGGGGGGTGTCCTTGAAAGTCTTCAGAGACGCTGCAAGGCCTACCTGTTTGTCAGGGCTTTGGATATGAATGGCAGGCATCTTTCAAGGGGAGAAGGAGGTGAAAATTTGGGGCTTGCTGTTTTATTTTTGGCTTCAACTGAACATTTTAAACTATTACTGTAAGTCTCCTTGAACCACAAGGAAAGGCGGGATATGTTTTAATAAATAAATAAATAAGAAATTTCTCTTACAAAACTGGCACTCCAATCCTACTTACGTTTACTCAAAAATGTCCTTGTTCTATCTACTACAGTGGGAACATGACTTACTGGGTAAGTGCGCTTAGGACATGATCTCGTCAAGATTAGCACTTTCAAGTTCCATTCGTTTTAATGGGAAAGCTTAGCACAACTAGATTCGATCTTGTGGCTTAGGCATGCCTAACTTTACACAGGATAGGCCTATAAATCTTCCCAGTGAATCCATTGGGCTTTAAAATCCACTGGATATTAATTTTGATTGGATTCTGTCCTCAGTATTATATTTGTTGAACACCTATATAAATATAAAGGGCTTTACTGCTACAAAATGTAACAGATAGAACATATCCAAAATGGTCAGTTAGTTTCTGCTGAATCACTTCAGCATCCTGTGATTCTAATTCAGCCTGACAGTAACATAGCTGCTTTTCTCACTTACTGGGTGACTGCTGTATTGTCAGTGACACTCTAAAAACACATTGAGCGGAGCAATTTCAAAATTGGAAACAATTCCACGTTCTTTTTTTTAATACTCATTTTATTTTTATAAAGACAGACATAACACAGACACACATACATACATAAATGGGGGGATTCCATTATATCATCAATGTACATTTTTAAGTACCTCAAACCATATTAAATGATTTGTTTTCTGTGTTTCACCTTGTATTCTTATATAAACTTTTTGCATATGTTTAAAATAAAGATTTTTATAATCTTTCAAAAGGTTGTAAGTCTGTATATTCTATCTATTATATTCTTCAATCCATTTATAGAATCTTAACCATGTATTTTCAAAGGTTGCTTCTGTTTGTCCTTTCAGCATTAAAGTTAGTTTGTCCTTTTCAGCAGTCTCAAGCATTTTATTTACAATTTCTTCTCTTGAACAATTCTGGTACATAAGGTATAGGACTCTTTAACATTTTTTGTAACATTTCATGGATCCAAGACCAATATTTTTTAACTTTTATCACAAGTCCACCACATATGAAAAAATGAACGAACACTTTTTTGACATTTCCAACAGACATTTGGTAAGTTAGGGTAAACTTTTGCTAATTTATCTGGGATAATGTACCATCTATAAAACATTTTATATATTTTTTCTTTATATGAGGTTGGTTTAGTAATCTTTACATTTTTGTTTCCATATTTGGGACCATTGGTCCAAATCAATATTGTGCCCCAAGTTTTGTGCCCATTTGACCATAGAGGTTTTAACTACTTCATCTTGTGTCTTATTTTCTAACATTAATACATACAATTTCTTAATCAATTTCTCATCAGTATACATCAATACCTTATCCATTTCTATTATTTTTGTACAAAAATCTGTTAACTTATCCTTAACATATCTTGATTCTATTTGTACTATTTCCCACCAAGTTTAGTCAGATTTTTGTTTTTTATATTTTCTGTTGGTTTTAATTCATTTTTATTGTCCAGCAAGTCCTCATATCTTATCAATGCATTTTTTGGAATAGATTTGGGTTTGTAAAAGCTTCAAGTGGTGAGACCCATTTTGGTATCTTGGTATAAAAAAGTATTTTAACTTCTTCCCATACCTATAGTAGTGCACTCCTAATAAAATGTTGCTTGAAATATTTGTGAGTTCTTCTGTATCATATAAATGCATGCCAACCTAATAAGAGTTCATGACCTTCTAATGTTAATAATCTGGTATTTTCTAATGTAATCCAGTCTTTTAACCAAGAAACAATTCCACACTCTTGTTCTCCATGCATCCAGTGATCACAAGTATTTTGAATACTCAACCACAGAGATACATTTATTGCTGTATTTTATTATTATAAATAACACCCCATCTTCTTCATCTCAGGGAAACTACACTAGTAAATGTGGGTGCAAGTGAGGACTGTGCAACAGAAAATTTGCTCCACATGGCAGTGATTCTTTATAGCAAGCTGTCATGCACCATGTTGGTTAGTAGTTTATACCTCCCCCCACAACTACTTTTGGGGGAGGGAAGGGGGGGTGCATTCATGGTGGTAAGCACACAAATATCTCAGTATATGGAAACCACTGCCATATGAGTGATATATAACCCTGCATGGATTTACTCTAAACTAGAGTTGCAGCTCTGGGTTAAGAAATACCTGGAGATTTTGGGGATGGCGCCTGAGGAGGGCAGGGTTTGGAGAGGGGAGAGCCCTCAACAGGGTATAATACCACAGAGTCCACCCTCCTAAGCAGCCATTTTCTCTACGGGAACTGATCTTGGTCATCTGGAGATAAATTGAAATAGGAGATCTCCAGGTGTCACCTGGAGGTTGGCAACATTGCCTAAGCCCATTAAACTCAGTACACTTGTACGGAAGTAATTCTGCATAGAACTGTTGCACTAAGCACTTTAGCCATGACTGCCTATGGCTAAAGTTCTAAGCACACTTACTTGCTCATAATATCCTGAGCTACTCTACATGTCCATGGGAATATCTTATTTATTTACTTATTTAATTTATAGCCTACTTTTGCTCATAATGGGGACCATTTCATCCTCACAACAACCCTGTGAGGTAGGTGAGGCTGAGAGTGTACAACTACCCCAAAGTCACCCAGGGAGTTTCCACAGCATTGTGGAGATTTGAACCTGGGTCTCCTAGATCCTGTTCTGAATATCTAACTAGTACAAAGCACTGGCTTTCATGGGGTTGCTGTTGGTAAAAAATAGCAAGCAGCCAGACCTGGATGAGTCATGGAAGTCACAGGACAGTGAGTCACCTGGTGGTTGTTGCCAGGCTTGGCTGCAGTGAGTCCTCCACAGCCCTGACCCCTCCCCCCACCTTTTACTATCTGAAACCAAGGCTTGAAGGCTGGCAATACAGTTGTGGCTGCCTAGCAACAGCCACTGTGGTCATCTACTCCTTTTATCTTTTTCTCTTTTTTTAGATTTCAGTTTCTTGTACAAACCTAGGGCTTTTCTCAGGTTTGCAGAAAACTCTGTCTTCTCTGTCCATGATAAATTTCCGGATTTAAGTATCCACAGATGGGAAGACAGATAATGCATAATGCACGGTATCGTAGTTAAAGGTCGCTTCTTCTTCTTCTTCTTTGATATAGAAGTATTCTTTTATTAATTCCTTGTGGGTGAAGTTCATTGTTAGGCCATATGCTCCTTGCAAAATCTTCATCGACAACGATTTGGGGTTTCATGGCAAGCCACCAACAGAGCAGTTGCACAACATAGTTGCTTACCCAGTTTCCTGTGCGCCACTGAAAGAACTGTTTTTAAAAAGCACTGCAAGGGTAGGATTCGGCAGGTTCTGCTTATGGCACAGACTAATAAGCAACATTAAGAAGCCACAGCTTGCATCACAAATGATAGGCAACAACAATATTTGATGTCCAAAATACGCTCCACAATAGCCAACTAATTCTGAGGCATGTTTTGCTTTCAGCC
The DNA here is from genome assembly GCF_001447785.1 of Gekko japonicus. Taxonomy (NCBI): domain Eukaryota; kingdom Metazoa; phylum Chordata; class Lepidosauria; order Squamata; family Gekkonidae; genus Gekko; species Gekko japonicus. The sequence continues at coordinate 442,716 of NW_015161425.1, forward strand.
AGCTGTGGCGGCTGATGTAAATAGACCTTCTCTGCTACAAAAACAAATCATGGAAATGCAGCCTCTCCTTAACTTATCTACTTTCAGATTTTGGGAGCAAATTTTTAATTACTCTTTTGACATACAGGATAGTTTACTGTCTGTCTCTAATTTATGTAAAAATGCATGATCCAGACTGATGTCATCAAATACACAGGCTCAAGATGTTTAGGCACCTTTTAACATTCCCTTCTGTTGAACTGAAGGACCAGCACGCACGTTTCCTTTATCACATACATGCTACTTAAAATAGCCCCCATCTGGGATTTCCTAACAAAGCTCAACAACGATTTATTGTTGCATGGAACATTTCAGTACAAACGTCATATATTCCAGTCTGCAGCTAAAAAGAGTGTGGTGGAGCTTTTTCTCTTCTTACATGATACAGTGGGGACACACCGGCCCAAATATCCTCCACAATTCACCTGGGAGTTGGGACCCCTTTAAAAAGTGCATTTCACATGTCAGAGTAGCCCAAGTTGACTCGCTTTTTTTCAAAAGCAGAAACAAACACCAAAGTAGGCCACTGTGATCAAAGTCTAAATCAGAGGTGGAGTCAAGGGAGGCAGGTTTCCCTCCTTCTGTCAACTGGCAGCGCAGTACTACAGAGAAGCCATCAATATAAAATCCACTATGGACTCATTACAAAGAATCTGGTTTTCAAGATGTCCGTGCTTTCACAGCAGCAGTTTTCAAGTCTGAGTACTGTTTGGCTGTTCCCTGCTTTTTCAAGCAACAGCAAATTCCAGGGGCAGCCTTTTGAAGCTCAGTGTCTTTGTGAGGAAGAAGCGCCGGAACCTTATGGTGCTTTTTGCAACATCTGTTTATCTGCATGTCTGCAAGCGGGGCATGGGGCGAGAACAGCAAGCTCCCGAGTCCCGGCAGACTGGCCTAAAGCAGCATCAGGACCCTTGGAAGACCTCCTCCCCTAGGCTTCTCCTTGTCAGCCAGATGCCAAGTTCGTCTGCTTCTCTTTTTCTGTATAAATCCCAGCTCCCAGTTTGTTTCTCTCCAGCCCCCCCTATGCATACAGCCACGAGCCATCAAAAGCCGACAATACTCATTTAAGTAATCCGCTTCTACTTGTCAGTGATCACTAAAGCAACATTTTGAACTATTAACTATACAGAAACTTGGAGCAAAAGTCATAGCATTTGATGGCCATATCCATATTATCAGAGGTCATTTTGGGGTGGAACGCGGGGGAACGCAGTTCCCCCGGGTGAGGTATGGGGGGCGGGGCACATGACGAAGCCCCGCCCCCTGCTTCCGGCCGCCCCGCTTCCGGCCCTCATTCAGCCAGGAGGAGGCAGGAGAAGAGGGAGGGTAAGTTGCTTCCTCCCTGCCTCTCCCCACCCCTGCCTGCCTGGGGCCAGGGAGGGCCTTCGCGGGGCTTCCTTGCACTCCCACCGGCCTTGCAGGTCCAACCGTTGGGGGCGGGGTGTGTGGCCTTATGACACATTTCCGGTCATGTCAGGTGGTGTGGCCTTATGACACACTTCCGGTGATGTCAGGGGGTGTGGCATATGCTAATGAGTTATGCTAATGAGTTCCCCTAGCTCTTTTTCTACGAAATGACCCCTGCCATATTATTATTGTTATTGGGTTAGTATAGCAGAGTTTGCCCAGTCATGGGAGCATGATACTGAGTGCAGTAAATAAATCTCCCAAGAAGTATATTGCAAAAAAGATGAACTTATATTTATTCAAGTAGATCCAGTTCACATTCAGGTTGCAGTCGAAAGGAGAGAAAGAAACCTCATCTAAAGAGTACTTTCTATAAGATACCTATGACCTATGTGGTGATCTGTTATAGTTGGAATTGTATATTTTATTATTATTGAGATTGATGTCTAGGTAAATTTGCAATTGATGTCTATGTAAACTTGATTGGAAATCCCATTAAAAAATTTTTTTTAATAAAGAGTACTTTCCATATCACAAATTGGCCAGCTTGTCCAGCGTCATGTGTGTGGGAAGATCAGGGCACTGTGTCTAGAGGAGAGACCTGCAGAGACGTGTGTCTCCATGGAAGGCCTCGTGAAGTGACTGAGAGGACAAAGTGAGAGAGAGAGTAGGGGTCAGAGGGCAGCTCCCAGCAGGGCCGGCCCGAGGTGTTTCTGCGCCCTAGGCGAGGCTAGCTTGTGGCGCCCATGCCCCCTCAGCGCAGATGCCAACCTCCCGGTGGGGCCTGGAAACCTCCCAGAAACACACCTGGGGGGGCGACGGGCACCACAAGCTAGCCTCGCCCCTGCCCGGTTCCTTTGACAAACGTGCCCCCCTCCTCCTTCATTCACTCCACCCAGTAAAGCACGGGCATGCACTCAGGAGGGGCCGCCGAGGGTGGGGCTGCGGCGGGCTTGGAGGGTGCCCCCCTTCCCTCTGCCCTGCGGCGCTGTTGCCCCCACACCCCTCCTCCCCCTCCCACAGCGATCCCACCTTGCGGGGTCGTTGTGCACCGCGCAGCACCCGAGTCCAGCGCCATCGTGGACAGGGCCTGCCAGCTCCCCGGCACCTTCAGCCCAGGGCCAGTCTGCTCACTAGCAGCCACCGTTGCACAACTCTCCCCCTCCCCGGGCCAGGGATCTTCTGCAGCCCAGCACCGCGGCGCACACAAATAGTCCCAGGCAGGCTCTTGCCAGAGGAAGCCGCGCGCCTTGCCCTGCCACCGCTGGCCCGCAGCTTCCCAGAAATGGCTCCCTCGCCCCCTGCCGGACCAGGGCACATGACCCCTCCATGAAACCAGATCCCCCCCGGCAGGATCCACCCAGCCACTGACGTCGGGGGGCGGGCAGCAGGAAGACGGTGCTGGGCTGGGGAAGATCCCTGGCCCGGGGAGGGGGAGAGTTGTGTATTGGTGGTCGCTGCTGCAGTCTGGCAGGCTGTTGGGCTTGGCTTGGCTGGGATCAAGTGAGCCTCCCCCACGCCCCTGACTGCTTGAGGGACCGGACTGGCTGCCACCCTCCCAGGGAGATGCGCTGGAAGGGCAGGCGAAGGGGTGCGCTGAAGCAACATGCGCCCAGAAAGTCATGTGTGTGTGGGGGAGAGGCGGCGGTGGCCAGGGCGCGCGGCTCTTTTGGCAGGGGGCTTTTAGAGGGGGGCTTTTGGTGCCCCCATGATGTCCCCGCGCTCTAGGTGAGAGTCCCTGGCTCCCAGGTTAAGACAAAAAGAGGCATTCCATTCTAGGCCTGCGATCACACACACTAAATAATCCACTTTCAACCCACTTTTAATGCACTTTCCAACTGGATTTTACTGTGTGAACTGGCAAAATCCAACCCAAAAGTGGATTGTTTAGTATGTGTGATCACAACCTAGGAGATAATACCTATACACACTTAGAGTGATGTGGTGCCGCCCAATGTCCAGACATGCTGAGTCGCTCACTCCCACAATTATTGTCATCTGGGAGGTCCAGGTTTGAATCCTCGCTCTGCCACCAACTCCGCTGGATGACCTTGAGCAGTCACACACCCTCAGCCTAACACAGGTTTGGGTCACCATTGTGTAAAAAAACCCAACAACCCCGGATATAGCTATCTAAATAAATAAATGTCAGTGGTTCAGTGTAGTACACCCACTGAACATCACTGTAAAATGATCATTGCATCTGTTTAAATGCATTCACAGAATCACTAGGTTTCTAGGTTTGGCACTGTATAAGTGAGCTATTTTGGCCTTGTGCGCTCCCAAGCTCTGACTTCCTGCATCTTCCTCATGCAATCTGCTTGTCTGTGAGGCTCAGGCTGTCAAATGATGTGCTTGGGACTCATGAGCAGACAGTGATTTCGTGTCTGACCTGGACAGCAAGTAGAAACTATGGCTATCACAATTGGCTGTAAAACAGGAAGTCATGGAGAGAATCAAGGGGAAGGAAGGATTGCCCAAGCCAGAGGCACGCTGATATAATACCAAACCCCAATGAGAGCTCCAGTGGCTTTAAAAGCAACACAGCAACTTACAAATGAGAACAAATGTGCCTAGTAGATCCCCAGTCGTTTCAAGGAAAGTGAGAAAGAACAGAGAAATCCACAACATTGCTATATTATTCCTGTCCCATAGAACGGACAGATTTGAAGAGCTACTTTGGGGTACATTTGGGTGGAGCAATAAAGTAAAGTAAAAGTTCCCTTGCTCGAAAGCCAGTCGAATCCGACTCTAGGGTTGCGGTGCTCAGCAATAAGGCAGGACAAAAATATGGTGGATAGTGTCAGCTATGCTGCTATGGGGGTTGGGGAGTTCATTCTGTGTCTTGTTACTTGCTATTGCATTCCTATCCCTGCTGTTCTGCTTTTGCTGAAACGCTTATCTCCACAGATGTGCAGGAGGAGGTTGTGCTGTCTGGAGCTCTCCTCTCTACCGTGAGAGACTCCTAATTCCCAGCTTTAGTCACCTAATGGTTTCCTAAGTTATCCCGCGTGCGGGAGGGGACCTAATTGGCCCATGCCAAGGGGGGGTGCATACGAATACCCTATATCCCATTAGGCTCTATGGGTCACCGCCATTCTTAACAGTGCCTATGTTACTGCATCTATAGCTTTGCAATAAAAGTATAACCGTTCCTGAAATGTGTGTACTTTGTTGTTAGTTGTGGGTTCTGACAGATAGAAGAACTAGTTTTGAACAGAAAGTACAACCGTTTTTGATTTAGTACAAACTAGAAGGCCTTGTGTTAATGAGAAGACAAGACTCACTGGAAAAGACAATAATATTAGGAAAAGTTGAAGGCAGCAAGAAAAGAGGAAGACCCAACATGAGATGGATTGGCTCAGTTAAGGAAGGTACAGCCTTCAGTCCGTGAGACCTGAGCAAGTTGTTTGGTGTAGTGGTTAAGAGCACGGACTCTGATTTGGAGAACTAGGTTGGATTCCCCACTCCTCCACATGCAGCTGCTAGTGTGACCTTGGGTCAGTCATAAGTTCTTTCAGAGCTGTTCTTTCAAGGACAGTTCTCTCAGAGCTCTTTCAGCCCCACCTACCTCACAGGGTGTCTGTTGTGGGGAGGGGAAGGGAAAGGAGATTGTAAACTGCTCTGAGACTCCTTCGGGTAGTGAAGGGCGGGGTATAAATCCAATCTCTTCTTCTTCTTTATAGTAGGATGTTTTGGAGGTTATTAATTCATAGGGTCTCCATAAGTAGGAAGCAATTTGACCGCACATAACACACACAGAAGATCCGCTAGTCCACAGGGAGCAACCTAGTCTATAACACCATACATCTATTTTCTGTACCCATACTCATAGTCAAAGAACAGAAGTTCCCACAAAGTTCCTTGTCAATCCTACTTGTTGTTGTTCAGTCGCACAGTCGAGTCCGACTCTTCGCGACCCCATGGACAATCTCCCGCCAGGCTCTCCTGTCTTCCGCCGTCCTCCGAAGTTGGCTCAATTTCATGTTCGTTGCATCGCTGACACTGTCTAACCATCTCATCCTTTGCCGTCCCCGTCTTCTTTGACCTTCAATCTTTCCCAGCATCAGGGTCTTTTCCAGTGAGTGCTCCCTTCTCATTTGGTGGCCAAAGTATTTGAGCTTCAGTTTCATTATCTGGCCTTCCAGGGAACAGTCAGGGTTGATTTCTTTGAGGATTGACTGATTTGTTCTTCTTGCAGTCCAAGGGACTCTCAAGAGTCTTCTCCAGCACCATAGTTCAAAAGAATCTATTCTTCGGCGCTCGGCCTTCCTTATAGTCCAACTCTCACAGCCATACATGACTACTGGGAATACCATTGCTTTGACCATGCGGACTTTTGTTGGCAGGGTGATGTCTCTACTTTTTATCATGCTGTTTAGGTTCGCCATCGCTTTCCTCCCAAGGAGCAGGCGTCTTTTAATTTCATGGCTGCAGTCACAGTCTGCGGTGATCTGGGATCCCAGGAACGTGAAGTCTGTCACTACTTCCACGACTTCCCCTTCTATTTGCCAAGGAGTGATGGGGCCGGATGCCATGATCTTAGTTTTTTTGATGTTGAGCTTCAAGCCCACTTTTGCGCTCTCCTCTTTTACTCTGAGCAAGAGGCTCTTTAGATCCTTTTCACTTTCAGCCATTAGAGTGGTATCATCTGCATATCTGAGGTTGTTGATCTTTTCCCCAGCAATCTTAATTCCCGCTTGTGATTCATCCAGGCCAGCATTTCGCATGATGTACTCTGCATATATATTAAATAAGCAAGGCGACAATATACATCCTTGTCGTACTCCTTTTCCTATGCTGAACCAATCAGTTGTTCCATATCCGGTTCTAACTGTCGCTTCTTGGCCCTTATACAGGTTTCTCAAGAGACATGTGAGGTGGTCTGGTACTCCCATCTCTTTAAGGACCTGCCATAGTTTGTTGTGATCCACACAGTCAAAAGCTTTAGCATAGTCAATGAAGCAGAAGTAGATATTTTTCTGGTACTCTCTTGCTTTCTCCATAATCCAGCGAATGTTGGCAATTTGATCTCTAGTTCCTCTACCTCTTCGAAACCCAGCTTGTACTTCTGGTAGTTCTCTATCCACGTACTGTTGAAGCCTAGCTTGTAGGATCTTGAGCATGACCTTGCTAGCGTGTGATATGAGTGCAATTGTGCGATAGTTTGAACATTCCTTGGCATTGCCCTTCTTTGGGATTGGAATGTATACTGACCTTTTCCAATCCTGTGGCCACTGTTGCGTTTTCCAAATTTGCTGGCAAATGGAGTGCAGCACTTTAACAGCATCATCTTCTAAGACTTTGAATAGCTCAGCTGGAATACCATCACCTCCACTAGCTTTGTTGTTAGCAATGCTTTCTAAGGCCCATTTAACTTCACATTCCAGGATGTCTGGCTCGAGGTCAGTGATTATACCGTCGTGGTTGTCAAGGACATCGAGGTCTTTCTTGTATAGTTCTTCTGTGTATTCTTGCCATCTTTTCCTAATCTCTTCTGCTTCTGTTAGGTCCCTACCGTTTTTGTCCTTTATCATGGCCAGCTTTGCATGGAACGCTCCCTTGATTTCTCCAACTTTCTTGAAGAGATCTCTAGTCCTTCCCATTCTATTGTTTTCTTCTATTACTTTGCACTGTTCATTCAGGAAGGCCTCCTTATCTCTCCTTGCTGTTCTCTGGAAATCTGCGTTCAGTTGGGTAAATCTTTCCTTTTCGCCTTTGCCTTTCGCTTTCCTTCTTTCCTCTGCTATTTGTAAAGCCTCATCAGAAAGCCACTTTGCTTTCTTACATTTCTTTTTCTTTGGGATGGTGGTGATTGCTGCCTCCTGTACGATGTCACGAACCTCTGTCCATAGTTCTTCAGGCACTCTATCTATCAAATCCAGACCCTTGAATCTATTCTTCACCTCTACTGTATATTCATCAGGGATGCGATCTAGGTCAAACCTGAATGGCCTCGTGGTTTTCCCAATTTTCTTCAGTTTAAGTCTGAATTTTGCAATGAGTAGCTCATGATCTGAACCACAGTCAGCTCCAGGTCTTGTTTTTACTGACTGGATAGAGCTTCTCCATCTTTGACTGCAAATTATATAGTCAATCTGATTTCGGTGTTGCCCATCTGGTGATGTCCATGTGTAGAGTCGCCTCTTAGGTTGTTGGAAAAGGGTGTTCGCTATGACCAGTGTGTTCTCTTGACAAAACTCTGTTAACCTTTGCCCTGCTTCATTTTGCTTTCCAAGGCCAAACTTGTCTGTTATTCCAGTTACCTTTTGACTTCCTACTTTAGCATTCCAGTCCCCTATGATGATGAGGACATCATTTTTTGGTGTTAGTTCTAGGAGGTGTTGTAGGTCTTCATAGAACCGGTCCACTTCAGCCTCTTCTGCATCAGTGGTTGGGGCATACACTTGAATTACTGTGATGTTGAATGGTTTGCCTTGGAATCGGACAGAAATCATTCTGTCATTTTTGAGATTGTATCCCAGTACTGCCTTTTGCACTCTCTTGTTGACTATAAAGGCCACACCATTTTTCCTACTAGAGCTAGATAAAAAGCTTGATAGCAATCCTAGGTAAATTGTCTTTCATGATGGAAAAAAAGATGAGACTGTCAAGACATCTTGCCCAATTTCTGATACTGAGCAGGTCTGTCTACTCTCACACACAAAATATTCATGGTATTCATTTAAAACCGAAAGGTAAAAATGACAAATGAAGTACCACTGTTTATAAAGGCATTATTACTAAATTAAAAGCGAATTCTCTTGTGCTATTTTTCTCCACTGTCACACTTGGTGAATAACCTTGGTCACATATGTGGATGTAATTGAGCACCTCATCTGTACAATCAATTACTGCTGTAATTAATTAGCAGTGGAATTAACTGAAAAACATAGTCTAAAGGAATGATAGCGTAGGGCTGCAATTGATATTGCCTCCTAATGCCATTGATTTCAATTTAAATGGCTAATCTAATCTATGAAAAGGTATGAATATATCATACTAACAAGAGAATTATAGAAAACCATTGGGTCAAATACAACAGTTTTTTGGAAAAGGCAATGGAATGGTTTGTAGTTTAGGAAATGAGGCACAGGATAGATGTCTAGTGTCTAAAACTATGTAAATATTTATTACAGAAATTATATGGCCAGGGTCCAGCCTACCTGAGGGACCGCCTTGCCCCACATGTTCCCCCAAGAGCACTATGATTGGGGACCCAAAATTTGTTGGTCATTCCGGGTCCCAAACTAGCTGCAACTAGGGCCAGGGCTTTTTCGGTGGCGGCTCCTACCTGGTGGAACGAGCTCCCGGGGGAGATCCGGGCCCTGCGGGACCTTGTGCAGTTCCGCAGGGGCTGCAAGACGGAGCTCTTCCGCCAGGCCTTTGAGTAGGAGCCGGCCCCCCCTTATACCACCACCGTCAAGGTATCTTAAAGGATGCATCGACGAGGCCCGAGGAAGAACCTGGAAATTGTAGAAGATCTGATAAGCCGTCGCCATTGGACACGTACACCATGGGAGTACCATCTGGAACTGTGGTGATACCATCTTGGACTTAGGATACTAGTAATGGATTGAGTACTGTAATTTTAGTGTTTGGATGTTTTTACTATGTTTTTATATGTTTTTACCTATGGCATGGCTAATGACCTTGCCCCTGTTAGCCGCCCTGAGCCCACTAGGGAAGGCGGGATCCAAATGTGAAAATTAAATAAATAAATAAATAAATAAATAAATAATTAGTATAAATCAAGGAAAATTAAAACTGTTCATAAGGGTAAACATTTTCAACAATGATTAATTATCTGATGTATCAATTATTACTCTTGAAAGTGAATTCAACCTTACACCGAGCAGTCATGGGGGGAAAATTCAATTAAATAACTGGGTTGTACACAATATGGCTACAAAATTGATTTTTAGAGTTTCTCACTAGTAAAGCCTTTAGTTCTTTGGTATCCATTCCATCTAGATTTCTACATTTCCTGATGAGCAGCCATACTTTACAGATTTAAAAAGCTGTATCTGGCAATGACATACCTATAGTAGCATTCTAGATAGAATAAAATAGACCTTGCAAAATTACTGATCAGCTGAAAATAGGCCTGCCAGTCTCCAAGCGGTGGCTGGAGATTTCCCGGAATTACAATTGGTCTCCGTGTTACAGAGATCAGTTTCTCTGGAGAAAATGGCTGCTTTGGAAGGTGGACTCTATGGCATGACACCCCTTGGAGGTCCCTCCCCTCCCCAGGTCCACCCTGAAAATCTCCAGGAATTTCACAACCAGAGCTGGCAACCTTACCTAAAAACCACCCTCCAGTGTTGCATCTAGCTGAGCTACTGTGTGGCTATCCTGTTGTAGCTTGGTTCCTCCATACCTGCAAGCAGCTTAGCAGACAATTTGTTGACTGCCACATAGTTGTTCTTGTTATGGGCATGCAGTTCTAGGGAAAGCTCTGCTTATGATTGTGTTGTCTGTCACTGCAGCCTTTAAATCTATAGGAACCCTGCTGGACCAAGAGCATTGACAAGTCCATTCATCAGTCTTGCTATTCAGTCAATGAGTGTGTGGCAGGTAATCAACATGAGCAGCCTGTCTTTAGATATTGGGTCTGATCGTGCAAAGTCTCCACAATGGCCAGAGTTCCTTCCGAGATTAACTGGGAGCGAGCCACATGCAGGCCTTGAACCAGGTCCCTCAGGTAGGCTAACCCCCTGCTGTTCCATGGTGCTAGGTCTTTCTCTGTGAGCTTTTCCTGTTTGGGTATATCTGTTGGGTTTTGACACCACAGCCAATGAAGGATTCCAAATGCTTCATGATATGTCTTTGTGTGGTGTGTGGAATTGTCTGCCATACGAGAGCTGTGGTTTCTAGTCATGCCTTATCCTCCCATTTTGCTATGGTTAATCTTGTTGCTGGTCAAATTCCCAGCTTCTGCCTTGATTTCTTACATCAGTGCTTTCCCCAAAATTACGCAGACGTCTTCTGTGAATTTTTGCTTAAGAGTTCCCTTATTGTTGTCCTAGTCTCTCTGTGTGCCCACCCACTCTGAAGTTGCTAAACTCCAGGAGCGGACTTGAGTTCTCACAGAATTCCAACTGATCTCCAGACCACAGAGAGAAGTTCCCCCTGAAGAAAATGGCAGCTGAAGAGAGTGGGCTGTACGACATTACATCCTACTGAGTTCCGCCCCTCCTCAAACTTTGCCCTCCCCAGCTCTATCTGCTGATGGATGGATGAATGGATGGATGGATGGATGGATGGCCGGACTCCACCCTGAAGGTACTGGACAGGGCATTACAGGTCATGGTTGGATCATGGCTCAAACAGAGCTGATTCAAACTGAATCCAACGAAGATGGAGGTCCTGTACCTGAGTTGTGGGGAGTTGGGATCAGGAATCCAGCTCCCAACCCTTGATGGGACACTGTTGGTTCTGATGCCGAGAATGAAGAGCCCAGGGGTGCTCCTGGATCCCTTTCTTTTGATGGAGGCTCAAGTTGCTGTCGTTGCTTGATTGGCCTTCTATTCAGGCCCGTAGCCAGGATTCTTTTGTTTGTTTAGGGAGCATTTACATTTTTAAGGGGGCAGTTAAGTTACAGTTAAATTAATCTGAATGCCTGTCTTTAAAGGGGGAGACTCCGAACCTGTTTCTAACCCTTCCTCTCAAGGGACAGGGCAGCGAGAGCATCAGTTCCTAAGAAAAAGCAGCTCAGAGGACATTTAATTGCCTTCAGGAGGCATTTCAATGCCTTTTGAGTTCCCTTCTAAAGGGTAAGAAAGCTTAGAAGGGCACTTAAGAGTAGCATTGAAGGAAGTACTCTTGAGTGTCCTTCTAAGCTTTCTTTCCCCATGGAAGGGAACTCAAAAGGCATTTAAATGCCCTCTGAACTGCCTTCCCCTGGGTCCCATGAGGCCCCCCTACAGATTCTACAGTGGAAGGGTGAGGGAAGCCCGAGGGCAAGCTGTATCACTCTCACCCTGGCTGCTGTCAGCAGCAGGCAGCGGTGTGTATGTATGTGTGTCTCCCCCAGAGGTCATTTCGGGGGGATCGCAGTTCCCCCGGGTGAGGTACAGGGGCGGGGCACATGACGAAGCCCCGCCCCCTGCTTCCGGCCGCCCCGCTTCCGGCCTTCATTCAGCCAGGAGGAGGCAGGAGAAGAGGGAGAGTAAGTTGCTTCCTCCCTGCCTCTCCCCACCCCTGCCTGCCTGGGGCCAGGGAGGGCCTTCGCGGGGCTTCCTCGCACTCCCGCCGGCCGGGACCGTTGGGGGCGGGGTGTGTGGCCTTATGACACACTTCCGGTGATGTCAGGGGGTGTGGCCTTATGACACACTTCCGGTGATGTCAGGGGGGGTGGCATATGCTAATGAGTTATGCTAATGAGTTCCCCTAGCTCTTTTTCTACGAAACGACCCCTGGTCTCCCCCAAAATAAGGTTTCTTGGCATGATATTTGTGGGGCAGGGCTTTTAATTAAGGGGACAGGGCCCCAAAACGCCCCACTATAGCTACAGGCCTGCTTCTGTTATCTAAGTTTGGTCAGGCAACTAGTTCCCTATCTAACCTCCCAGGACTTAGCTACTGTGACCCATGCAATGGTCACTTCCAGACTAGATTATTGTAACTCACTTTACGCAGGGCTGCCCTTGAATCTGACCCAGAAACTGCAGCTATTGCAGAATGCAGTGGCACGTATGCTGACAGCGACGCCTGTGTGGGCTCGGATTCAGCCAGTGCTGCACCAACTGCACTGGCTGCCGATAGAGTACCAGATCCAGTGCAGGGTTCTGATGTTAACCTTCAAAGCCCTATATGGCCAGGGACCTGCATATCTTCAGGATTGCCTCTCCCTGTATGTGCTCCGCAGAACATTGTGCTCAATCGACCAACATTTACTGGTTGTCCCTGGCCCCAAGGATGTCCGACTAGTCACAACCAGGGCCAGGGCTTTTTCTACCCTGGCCCCAGCCTGGTGAAACAAGCTTCCACTTGAGATCAGGGCCCTGTGGGATTTATTACAATTCTGCAGGGCCTGTAAAACGGAGCTGTTCTGCCGAGCTTCTGGCTGAGACAGTGGACATCCAAAATCCACCTCTGGGTAATGTTATTGTGCCAGGCATGTCAGAGCTGCGGAGCCCTTCAGGGGTGGAGCTCCCCCTACCGGCCAGCTGGCCAGTGGGTGGATCGAGGGGGGGGCCGAAATCGGGGGGAAACCCACCCTCATTGGGGGAATGGCAACCCTATTCTTCTCACGTTGTGTTCTGTGGGTGGGTGAGGCCAGATGATGCCAAGAAAGATGATGTCAACATATGTCACTGTATATTGGTTGGCTGTTTTTATATATAGCCATTGTTAACATGCCACTCCATGACTGGTGAGTGTAGATGATGTTGCCTCGGACTCCAGTGAAGAAGCTATGTTCTCAGCTCCTTGGAGTTGTGTCTTTTTGGCCTTCTTGTTTTCAGCTGAGGAAGCATACAATAAAGATGGCCTCTGGAGAGCAAAATACTACTGACTAGCTACATCAGTGCTGTGCCAGCATCAGCAATGCTCCAGTGTCTAGGACTTACGATTGAGCTGCCTTGTGACTCACAAAAGCTCATACCCTACCACAAATCGGTTAGTCTTTAAGGTGCTACTGGACTCTTACTCTTTTCTACTGCTACAGACAGATGAACACGGCTACCCATCTTGATCTGTCTCCATGGAACAATGACACAGTCATAGAGGGGCTTATTCTGTTCACAGTTCTTTGCAGAACAAATAAAAAGGGATTTGTTCAGCATTTAGCTGCTGGTCCCAATCTCAGAAGCTAACACATGGCATCCGTTTATAGCCCAACCCTCCCACCAGAGTTCTACCAGGCCCAAGTTAGAAATCATAGTACAAGAATACACTGCCTGAAAGCTTGTCACAGGACTCTGCCTATCTGCTGATCTGTATCGGGACTTACTGGCAAGGTTCTCTGAGTTATCATACATACATACAAGCATGTGATTTCACAAATATGGGACACATAAGATATCTGATACTTAAGATCAGTGGCTCAGACAGCTGTGAACCTTTGGCCAATAGCCCACTATTCTCAACTATCATAAGAAACCGTAGCCTCTTTTGCCTTGTTGTTCCTGACTCTAGCATAAAACCTTTTTGCCCTGTGATGCATGGTGACGTCTTTATGTCTTTCCTTCTTGCCTTCTCTAGCTTCCCTCTTTGAATGTTCTTTTTGAGATACAGACGTTCTGTGGGGAATGCAGTCTCTGCTTTAGACCACATCCATCTCCATTATACTAGTATTTCCCCAAATATATTGACTGGAGTGGGTCATAGGGACCAGATCCCTCCAGTCTTGTTCCATCTACACTGGATTCCAGTTTGCTTCCAGGGTCAGTTTAGGGTGCTTTAAAGCCTCATACAGCTTGGGGCCAGATAAAGGACCCCCTTCTTCCATAGGAACCTAGCTGTCCACTCTGGTAGTCTTTGGAGGCTCTACTTCAGGTCTGTCTGCAATCTGAGTCTAGACAGGTGACAACCCGAGAAGAGGCCTTCTTGGTTGTAGCACCAAAACTTTGGAACTCTGTCCCCAGGGAGATTTGTCCACCTCCCTCTATCACTGTCTTCCGCCAGCCAATGAAGGCTTTGTTTCCTTTGGGGTATGCCCAATACCTGATACTGGCCTTCTTCCCTGGTTGTGTTGTTATGTGTGTTTGTATGTTTTACTGAAATATTTAAACATTTTATATATACTTTATTTAAATGCTGTTTTAACATCTCAAATGTTTTAACATTGAAATGTTTTAATGTTTTGATGTTCGCCTTGGGAGCCCTATTTGACTGCATAGGAAGCACAGAAATGTTTTAAATTTAAAAAAAAAATAAAAACAACATTCAGAATGGACAGTATCCTGGATCAGAAAGTACAACAAGGCTTTAATGGACCAGTGTTGTATTCTGCCCTTCTGTACAATGTATAGTTAACATGTCTATTTGGTATTATTAAATCACTTTCTCGTGCTTCTTTTTTTGGCCATGTCTTTTTGAAGACGAAAGCTAAAAAATACTGGCCTATATCCAACCATCCGTGGAATTCATGGAGTGAGACTCTCCCACTTTATCCCTCCTGCTACAGCTTCCTTATATTTTTGTTTCTTCAGGTCAGCCTGGAACAGCACAAAGAGCAAAGTGGGCGTCTGTGGTGGCAAGAGGCAGCTGGTCCACAGACGCAGATTCTGAAACAGGAGGAATGGGATAGATTGATACAGGCAACTTTCCCCATCTATTTGAGATGTTCCAAAAGTTTGCAGTACATAACACAGAGTTGGCTGTCTCCTGTAATCAGCATTTATTGTTTATACTGGACCTGACCTAAATTTTTCTGGGTGTGACTATTTACAGCAATTATAGCACGCTCATAACCACCTCAGTGCGTGTATTCCAGCCCCTGAACCAACTAGATGCTTTCCGAGCATATTACTTAACAAAACAAACAAAGAGTGTTGCCACAGTGGATCTCCTGTGCAGATTTTTGGAGAACATTTCAGTTGCTTCCTATCCATGAGCTTCACAATCTGTTTCTTACCTAAAGAGAAGCTATCACTAAAGATGAGCCTACTGAGAACAGAACATTTTTTTTCCACAACTGCACTCAGTGCATTCAGTGAACTCTTTCAACCATTTCTCACAGGTTGAAGGGAAATCAAGAAACTGGGGGACAGGTGGCATATGAAAGTCTGTAGCAGGCACTGAACTTACCTATCACCAGGCATGGCAGCTGGTGTTTGAAGATCATGTGCAATATGTCCGGGAAATATTCCCACCCAGCTCGATAAGGGAACAGGATGAAACTGGCAGGGACCTTTTAGTTTCAGTGTGTGTGAGAGAGGCAACTTTCCCCAAAGAATCTCTTATTTATTGATCTTTAAAAACCATAATGCAGAAACTTTCAAATATATATCATTCTAGAAGGCAGCATAAAACATAAATTCAAAATCCAATACTTAAATATTGTGCACAGTAGTTCTATGAAGGATATCCCTGGTTGCTCCGTCAAGACCCATAACGAGGGTGGTTGGCAGAACAACAATGAACAAGAGTAAACACAGATATTAAGTACCCTTTTCCATCCATAGGAGCTAATGTAACTGTCAGTCAGGTTTGTGCTGAGCATCTGACGTACTCAACAAAACCCAGCCCCTTCCACACAGTATGGCATAAACTTTGCCTGTAGTAAGGAGAGTTTCTGTGAGGGCAAGAAGCCCTGACTATACTGGCATCTCTTCAAGTGACAATCTGTACATTATCGGTAGTTCAGGATTACTCTGGGTAACCTCTCTGTGTCAAGGAGGAACCATGGAGACACATACCCCATATTTAGATGTTTAGATTATTACCCTGGTCTCTCGAAATGTAAACCATTTTTATAGGTCAGAGTGCATTGTCTCTGACAGTGCTTGCTTGGGACAGCTAACCACAAAGCTTTATGGGAAAGAACCAAAGATTCAGCCATAGAATTTAATACAAAATGGGTTTGCAAGGGACTGAGGCCCAGCTGAAGCCCCGATTTTGCAACACTATGTTAGTGTGGATCATGAGGATGGATTATACTAGGGATGGGCATGAGCAGCATTTTTACAGTTGGGTTCAGTTCATGGCTTGTGGCTGAACCAGAAACCTATACGAACTGGGAGGCTGGTTCTAGAGATGAGCATGACAGTTTGGTTCGTGGTTCATGGCTGAACCACAAACAGAGCCACAAACCTATATGAATCTGGAGCTTCGTTCGCAAACCGAACCAGTTCATATGGGTTCATGACCCCTGCTTTCTGCTCCCTGCCTGCTTTTTGTGGGGAGCAGAAAGCAGGGTTTTAAATAGCTCTACGTTATTTAAACCACTGCTTTCCACTCCTTCATGAAAGCTTCAGAGAGCAGAAAGAAGTGTTTTAAATGGCTGGGAAACTTTTAAAACAAGCAGCTGAGTAGCAAAGCACTGGTTTAAATGGCTAGGAGATAGAAATCCCCTTTAAACAGCTGAGGTGCATGGAGCAAACTGCTCTACCTGGCTCAGCTGTTTAAAGGGGCTTTCTTGGGCAGCCAGTCCCTGGGGCTGCCTATCAAAAAAAGGCCCTTTAAACAACTTGGCCATGCTGAGCAGTTTGTTCCTCATGGTTCAGCTGTGTAAAGGGGCTTTCTTGGGCAGCGAGCCCCAGGGACTAGTTGCCCAAAAAAGCCCTTTAAGCAGCTGAGCATGGGAGCAGGCTGCCCCCCAGTCCAGCTGTTTCTGATCTAATTACTTGCTTTTTGCTCCCCATGAACCCACAAAGCTCCATGAACTGCCTTAAAAGTTCATGGAGGTTCATGACTGGGCTGCAGTTCCTGCACTTCAGTTCACAAACCAGCCAAATTCATCATGAACAAAGGTTCGTGAGCTGGTTCATGCCCATCCCTACTTCATGCCATTCTATTAAAAACTGATAAACTCATGGTTGCATGAATAGCTCTGCCAGAATTGGGTATCCCATCCTCATATGCAATGTAGCCATCAGAATTATAGTAACAGTTATCAGAGGCATTACCTTTGTTTGTTGTGAACAGGACTGCCTTGCCAATTTTCCACTGAATGGAAACTTTCAGTGTGCCTTTGAAAGAATATGCTAGATTGAGTGCATAATGGAAATGCTATGTACTGCCAGTAAAAAAAAAGACAGAGAGAGAGAAAGAGAGAAGTGGAAAATAAAATTAACTCTAAACAAGCCTGGGTGAGCATGAACTTAAGAGAACTGAGAAAACAATTAGAACTAAAACCACATTGAGTATCACTATATCTGATACTCCCCTTGTGGTTAGCCAAATCTGACCCCTGTATGGTTAGCCAAACCTCTGCAACAGAGCCAGCCACAGAGACCATTTAGGGAAACCCTCAAGTTTTCAGGACAAAAAAGTCTTTGCAAATATAATAACATTGAGTTAAGCCCACAAATGTAATGCCACAGCAATGCAAAGTGGTGAGGAGAGAAGAGGATTTTCCCTCCTCCATGAGTCCTTATGGATCCTCAACCTGTGAAAGTCTTATTTAGCTATTGCCTTCACTTCACCTAGGGCTGCCAATATTCTTGTTACAGCACTTGACCTGCAGAAATGAGCACGTGATAATTTAACTCCATTAAAAATTCTACTTGCAGGTTTTTGTTAAAGGTACAAGAGCAGGTTAAGAAATTTTTTTTCGGTCCAGTGGGCTGCCCTACTTCCACTATGGAATACAGAAATTTCTTGTGTTTCTTGTGTCTGGTTCACAATCCTGAGATGGATCAAGATGGGTAGCCGTGTTAGTCCGTTTGTAGCAGTAGAAAAGAGTAAGAGTCCAGTAGTACCTTAAAGACTAACAAAATTTGTGATAGGGTATAACCTTTTGTGAGCCAGTGATTCACAAAAGCTCATGCCCTATCACTGGAATCCTGAGATGATAGATCATATGCCTTGATCATATAGTAAAGATGGGTACAAGAATACTTGTACCAGCAGACCCCCAACGGGCAAATAATTTCCTCAGGGCCATTTCAAGTCAAGTCATTGGGCTTTACACTTAATTCAGGAAGGTCAACGTGATCCCATCCAGACTCAGGGCTATTTTGGGGCAGGAACGCACAGGAATGGAGTTCCGGCTGGCTCCCGAGTTGGCCACGCCCAGCAGGAACTCATTAGCATAATAGGCCACACCCAACAGCAGGAACGCATTAGAACTGGCTACATTAGGGGTGTGTGGCCTAACATGCAAAGGAGTTCCTGCTACAAAAAAAGGCCCTGGGTTTTGACCACAAACAAGGTCAACAGAATAAGAAGCAAAAGGTGGGTGTGGTTGGATGAGCACACTTCTGGTAACATGGGTTGTGTGGCCTAATAGGCTAATGAGCTGTGCTGTCAGGACTGTGGCCTAATGTGCTAATGAGTTCCTGCTGTTGGGTGTGGCCTATTATGCTAATGAGTTCCTGCTGGGCTTTTTCTACAAAAATAGCCCTGTCCAGACTCATTTCATCTGACTGTCAAGGACATCTGCTTTCTCAAGTAGCATCATCTCCATCTTGCTTAGATTTAATTTCACATGTTCTTTTTCATATATTTGACCACAGCTCCTAGACACTGACAGCAGCATTCTGACAATGAAACAGAGCCGTGTATCATAAAATATATCTTCAGATGATCCCATTCAGTGAGCTTACATACATATTTAAAATCATGATGGGGACTCACAGAACCGAAGGAGAGAGCTCAACTTAGCACCCGGGGTACCAAATCATTACTTACAAATGAAACCTTTTGCCACTATTCTTAGAGACTGAAACCAGCAGAGAAGAGTGTCGTGTATCCCAAACCATGCTCTGACAGATCTGACAGGACTGAAAGTAACAAAGTGCCCTTATCCATGGATAGTTGGAGACTATTCACCAGCGCTACTCAAGCTGTTTCCATCCCATAATCAGGTGGAAAGCCAGATCAAAAGGGGTTTCGAGAAGAAGCATCACTGGGCTGTGCCTGAAGGAGTTCTGCCACCACCTGTGCCCCCACCTTGCTGGAAAATGGCAAATTGGAAATTGGCCTATAATTAGCCAGGTCATTTTTTTTTTATCAAGGGAAGGTTTTTCCAGCACAGGTTGTCAATTGCCTGCATCGTGCCCCAGGAAAATGGCCCTAAACCAAGGAGGTGTTAATTAGCCTTGTCCAAGGAGCTCTCAGACCCTCCAAGCAGTTTCTAATTAATCAAAAAGACAAGGCTCAAGCCGTGACTTTCACAACAAGGACCCTGTGGGCTGTCTGGGCAATCAATCTGAAATGACCCATGGAAACCAGAGAAGCAGGTGCTCAGCCTAGAAACTACTTCCAAATGAGCCACTCACTTGGAACATTTCTGAGAGAATTATTTCCAACAGCTCCTCTGGACAAGATTCAGCTGACACAATGGTAGTGTGAGGAAAGAAGCCTTTGTCGACTCCATCACTGACGCTTCCCTTAGCACCTATAGTTATATGTAATTCTCACCAGCTGGGCAGCCTGGAGCCATTTCAGGCTGGCACCATGGCACTGGGGGAAGGGCTTAAGATCCCTGCCTCTGTATGCCATGGTCCTGGTGTAAGTCAAGCCCCTTCTGCAAGTGGGAATGAAGACCTGAGTATAGAACTCCAGGTGCACAGAGCTTTCAGAACACAACTGATCAAAATACATTGATCTGGCAGCCAGAAGGACTTTATAATGTGTACGTCAGGCCTTAGAGTCATCCTACCTGATGAAGGTAATATTCCTTCAACATCTAGATACATCTACCAGGTTTTCAGACTCCTGGTTGCATATTTGTCGTTTTAGAACTTCCAGTTGTACACTCAGCGGCAACTTCCACATTTAACACTATAAATATCTCTGAAGACAACTGGTTTCCATAGTGAACTGAGGAAACAGGGTAATGCAGACAAATTATTGTTTGGATCCATGCAAATCATGCTGTGCAAATATTAAAAGGTCAACCTTTGGGAGCAAAAACCTTGAAAACACTTCCTGAATATCCTTTTCCGTCCAGTTTTGCCGTTAAATATTTTTGTACTATTTGCCTCAAATTATTTCAGAAACAGCAGAATATGAGTTTAGTTCAGAAGGTGGGCATGGGGGGGTGGAGATGCTCTTTATTTTTAAATTCTTTTTGGGTACAGTTTGTGTAGAATTTTAATCTTACCAGCTTTTCCACTGGCATGTGATGGAAAACTTGCAAAAGGCATACGCTGCCTGTCCCATTGCCCAGTAGTCTTGGGATGTAGTTTGTGGTAGGCAGTTAGTGGCAACTTTGGTCTTCTTTTGCTGCAGTTTAACACAAGACCACTGCTAAACAATGCATTAAATATTCATGATGATGATATATTCAGAAAGCCTCTATGATGTGTATTACAACAGTATGCATGAGGTGTCTATGGTAGTCTGCAAAACTCCTGGTTTTTAACATGGTGCAATTTACTAACTGTTCATTCAGACCACTGCAACAGGAGCCACGGCTCATTGGTAGAGTTTCTTCTTGGCACGCAGAAGGACCCAGGTTCAGTTCCCAGACTCTCTAGGTTCAGAAAGTAGGTGACATGAAAGGCCTCTGTCTAAGACCCTGAAGAACGTCTGATAGTCTGAGTAAACCATTCTGGTGGGACCAATGGTCTGATCCAGTATAAGGCAACTTCATGTAGATCCCACATGGTAAAGTGAACATATTACCAGACAAAATCATGTCTAGATTTAAAGGTTTGGAATCCTTGTCACATGCTTCTGTCTCACATTGCAGTATCTTTTCTCCAAGCAAAGTACTTAGATGGTGAAGACAAGGGTTGCCAAAAGGGAAACTAGAGGCACAAAGTTCTGAGGCACCTGTCAACCTGGGAACCCAAGGAGACAGGCAAATTATAGGATTTGTGTTTACATGATGCTTTGCCGGGTCTGGATAGCATGGGGACTCTGCCTGGGGATCCAGAGTGGCCCAAAGATTATCAGTCTGAATGTGGATGTGCTCATGGGTCTATCGGTAGCAAAACAGGGGAAGAAAAATTAAATGAATGTTGTGTACTTTTGTAGAGAAGGGCCGTTTTATGTTTAAAATGGATAAACATTCCATTAGGAAAGTATTTCCCAAGCCAGCAATAAACACAATGCAGCTATTAAATGCAATTTTTCTCTTTGTACTTTTGGCTCCTGAAGAATGGGATAGATTAGTTGTCAAAGCAGCAAATGAGATGTAAAAACGACTAAAATTGAATTTCTTTGCAACTTCATAATTCACCCGCAAGCTGTATAAATGTTCATTCTTTAAACAAAGGTCTGCAGGCAGACTTTTTTCCCTTTTCAGTTTTTCATTTTCACTGTTTTGAGTTATGTTGCAATTTTCTAAGAACCTCTGCAAAGTACCTACATATATTTACATGTTGTGCAATATCTTAAACTGAACTTGGGTTTGCAATCACAGAAAATGTCACACAGTGGTATGTTTAAAAATAATTTGGCATGGTGCCAGCAAGAATAATGCACATGCGTCTCATTGGAAGGGACAAATTTTGAGAAAGCACCAGCATTTGTATGCCTTTCTGTGCTTAGTTTCTGCAAATAGTGATCAAATCTACCGGTCATACGGGCCGGAAAATGTTGGGGGGAAGCGTGGCTGTTTACCCCGGAGGAAAATAACACGCGGTTGCGCGATCAGACGTCCCTTCGAGGTCCCGTGGTTAGGGGGCAGGTGCCAATCACACGATGATCCTGCAGCGCAGAAAAGAAGCGGTGTGGTGTGATCACACCAGCAATCGCTAGGCACAGCTTCCATGGCAAACGGGATGGATTTTTTTTTTAACTGAAGTTTGTGCATACGCATGACTGAGAAATCGTATCTGCACATCCGAAGGTGGGTGGTAGGCTTACCGGAGAGGGCGACAGACGCTTCCGGACCCCAACAGAGCTCCGAGGCATAGCCAATGGAGGGGGAGGTGGGTCCCCTCGTCACAGCCGCTCTAACCGCCTGTGCGAGAGTGGCCATAGTGACTCTCCAGAGGCAGCAAGCCTGGCTGCAGTGGGAGGTGGCCTCTTTGTGCGCATGCGCCATTGGGCGCTTGTGCACATCCTGTGGAGACTTGGGGAAAAAAACCCTGTTCGCGACGGGACATGGGCGGGTGCCGGATGCCACGGGATTCCACCGGAAACGCGATCAGGTGCCCACCTTTGCCCCGCGGTTTCCGGAAACTAGTACCTCGGAGGTACTAGTTTTTTTACCCCGCATCTTCAGTGGGAAGCCTCGGGTTCGGCACGGGAGCTCTACGCTTCCCAGATGTGGCGCTGTGATTGTGTCTGGAACATCCGCCTATCTTCCGTCTCTGTAGCGTGGCTAACGTTCCGTGTGACCGCAGCCTACATTGGGCAGTTGGTCTCTGCCACAGAATTCCTAATTCTTAGAATCTATGCTTTCATTTTGAAAATGTTAAAAAAAAATGTTTCCAAGCTGTAGTTCAGAGGTAATGTAAACTTGAAGAGATATGGCCAGTGGGTTAGATTCAACCAGCTTTTCCACTGAGAGCCAGTTTGGTGTTGAGAGCCAGTTTGGTCTCAGGGTTAAGAGTGGAGAACTGTAATCTGGAGAACTGGGTTTGATTCCTCACTCCTCCACATGAAGCCAGCTGGGTGACCTTGGGTCAGTCACAGTTCTCTCAGAGCTGTTCTCTCAGGAACATTCCTTGAAAGAGCTCTCTCAGCTCCACCTACCTCACAGAATGTCAGTTGTGGGGAGAGGAAGGGAAGGAGATTGTAAGCTGCTCCAAGACTCCTTTGAGTAGTGAAGGGTGGGGTATAAAACCAACCCTTCCTCTTCTTCTTCCTGTGCAGTGCCAGTGACGTGGCCTGGCCTTACGCTTTCTCCTGGTAATTCTAGCTGATTGGCGGCTGGAGGCAGGGCCTGGGGGTGGGGGACTCCTGTTTCCACTGGAAGGACTGGCAACTTCCTGTTTCCACTGGAAGGACTGGCCAGTTTGGTGTAGTGGTTAAGTGTGCGGACTCTAATCTGGGAGAACCGGGTTTGAGTCCCCACTCCTCCACATGCACCTGCTGGATGACCTTGGGCAAGCCATAGTTCTAACAAGAGCTTCCTTGAAAAAGAGCAGTTTGTGTCAGAACTCTCTCAGCCCCACCTACCTCACAGGGTGTCTGTTGTGGGGAGGGGAAGGGACAGGAGTTTGTAAGCCGGCCGCTCTGAGACTCCAAGTGAAGGGCGGGGTATAAATCCAATCTCTTCTTCTTCTTTTAAAGAGCTACAGGGGCTCAATTCTGTATGCATAGCTCCAAAATGGGTCAAACCATGCTCTCTGTTTTAGCTCAGGAAAACTGTGCAGGAAGAGGCAGGAGCCTCTCCTCCCCACACACTGTGAGCCTGAGCAGAATTGGGACCCTGCAGCTATAAAGTGGTTCTCTACAGCTCCTGTGTGACTGCACGGAATATGAACTGGACCCATAGAACCCAACCCATTAAAAGTGTGAGCTTCAGTTAACTCCAAGATGGAAGGACAGATGTAAACTAAGAAAATATGTGTCAGTTCTATTAATATGCTCAATGATTCCAATCACTGTATTTGGTTCAGATTTTCAAGATTATTTTAAAATTGAGTTTAAGCAACCCTGGATGCCTCAAACACACATCTGTGAGCATTACTGTTCATGACTGGCTTGGACTGAATGAATGAATCATGCATAAGTTTTTAGAAAACACAGAGGAGATATTAGGTTTCAGCTACTACTTCAAAATATTATCTTTTGGAAGTGCAGCATGAATAAGAAAAGATTCCCATGGGATATGCATATGTTTAAAAACCATAGAAAAAGCTTTTACATCCATTGTAGCGCTGTTCTAGAATGCAGAGATTCTGCAGAGTTTTTAAAATATGATACTGGTTTTAAAATAGCACAGATCCTTGGAGAATCTATACTCTGCCTATTGTAAGTATGAGAGTATTTATTTAATAGCTAACTTCTTAAGATAGTTCTGCATTTGTGATCGACAACAATTTTGAGTGAAAGGTTTCAGTTTATTATTATTTAATTAAAAAAATTCACTGGTGCATAAACTGCTTTTGGAAATGCAAAAGCAGTAGAATTCTACTGTGGACACGAACATTGGACACGAAGAATGAGTCACAACATGGCTGAAAGCTTAAATAAATGCTTTGTAATCTCCCCTATAACAGCCCATGAGTCACTGCTTGTTATTTTGGAATGTGAATGCAATATTGTTCAAGAGCTTGTTCCCCTGAGGCTGATCACTGCAAGGGATGTTCTGACCTAGCCTCTTGCCCCTGGTCACAAAAGAAGAACTCATCCTCTTCTGTGGCTTGAATTCTCACGGTATAAGAGGATTGCAGACCTCTTGCAACAGAGCCATGGTTTTCAAGCTTGCTAACTTGTGGAACCCTTTCCTCTTCAACTTCTCTGCCAAAGAACCCTTGCACGTCTGCTAGAGAACTTTTTTGACTGTTGTGTTGTATGTTTTGGAGCTGTAGCTGCCTGTCTAGCAGAGCAAACGTTTTGTTTGTACTCTCTGAAGTGTGTGGTTGTGGACTAGGGGAGAGGCAACAGAGGTAGATATAGAATTTAGGCATGGGAGAAAAGAAACCATTTTGCTAGTATCATCTGGAAGGCACTATGCAGAGACAGAGGTAGAGACTAAGCCACACTTCCCTTTAGATCCACATGTCTCTTTAGAACATGCACCTGAAAGGGGGATAGATATACCTTTCCCTTATACTGTACAAAATGTCTAGAGCAAAGTTTGAGTCCAGTGGCCCCTTTAAGACCAACAGAGTTTAAATACAAAAAGTCAGAGTCAAGTTTTTTTCTGCCCCCCCCCCAACAAAAGACAATATGCCAACTTGCCAAAACAAATGAGATGAGAAATCTCTAATGAGGAAGGTTCTTTATGGCTGCGATCAGATGTGCAGTTTGATCCGGTGTGGTCCCGCTTCTTCTAATTGATCCAGAGGTTTTTTTGTAATTGAGAGTTTTGATTAGACACCCCCCCCCCCCCGCGTTAACCAACTTCAATGCACTTTCACAATGTGGCTGATTGATCAGATGTGGCAGCCATGGAGTGGGAGTGGTCAGGCATTTTTACAATTGTTTTTTCTTTTGAGCATGCGCATAAGCCCTTATGGGAAGCAGTGATTCAAACTCCCAGCAGAATGGTGGCAGCTGGTGGCTAATGGGATTGCTGGAGAAGGCTGCTGGGATGTGTAGTTCAGAGTGGGGGAAGTGCTTTTGAAACTGTGCTTTTGAAAAATTCAATGTTTCAAAGCCGGGGGAAGAGAATAGAGCTTTGAGAAGCTCCTGTGAGAGAGAGGGTGGTGTGTGTAAATATGCAGTTATGTGCACCTCGCTAACTGCTTCATACACACAGCCGCCTTAGTTCAGGGAAGGGACAGACGAGGTGGCAGCTCTGAGGGGAGGAGGGGGCTCTCTCCAGTTCAGTTGGGGGGTAGGGGGTGAATAGAGTGGGAAGGGGGAGGAAGGACAAAATGTAGAAGTAGTGCTTTGTGGTGCATATCCACTTATGCGCACATCGGTAACTTGGGGGGGGGGGTGACAGCGAAAAGGAAATGAGTGATCTGACTTCACAAAAGGCTTCACCCCACAAGAGAGTGATCAGACATCCGCAGAAGCATTGTGAAACTGCTATGACCCATAAAGACCAGACTTTCTGCGATGTTGGGAAAGTCAGGGTGAGCATGGGGGGGGAGGCCCTGATGACTGCTGTCTGATCCAGCACTTCAAATCCGTTCAGGAGGAGCAACGACAATGGATCAAAGTGCTCATCTGACTGCACCTTCTATGTCATGAGCTTTCCTAGCTAATGGGGAACAGGGGTAGCTGCTCCAGGCCCTGCACTTGAAGAGGTGACCACCCACAACCAGTGTTCCCTCTAAGCTGAGTTAGTGTGAGCTAGCTCACAGATTTTTAGCCTCCGGCTCACACGTTTTTGCCTTAGCTCAGGAAGGACGGCTCCAGAGCAAACTGATTGATGCAGCAGCCAAATCGCTCGCTCACAACGTTAAGGCCAGTAGCTCACAAAGGAGAATTCTTGCTCACAAGTCTCCACACCTTAGAGGGAACATTGCCCACAACCCCACCCTACAAAGAAGGGGGGAAGAAGAAGAAGAGCAGGCTCCTGCTGGTTACTTGTGCTTGCCCTGCCTGGAGCCTAGCAGGCTGGGTTCCGGTAGCAGCAATGGCTCTTGCCACACCTCTTGGTCTTGGTCGGGATGGGAGGGCAGTGAATCTGGGGTCCCATCCTGGACTTTTGCCCAGGGCCCAAGAATCACCGACCACCCCTGCTCTATGCTCTATGCTCTATCTACTTCTGAGATCTCTCAATGTCTTTAATTTCATATAAACGCATTTGTGCCATTTCCCCAATATAGATTTCACAATCATAGCCCCATATGCTACTAGGCCTGGTAAGGGAGGGTGGGAAAAGACAGACAAAGGAAGTTTACAACATGTTGTTGTTAATGTGTTAAAAGAAATGTTTAAAGGCAAAAGAAGCTAAACTCTTCTGCATTTTATTCTGGTTCTCATTTCTGGTCTTGGGGCCTGGCTGGGGGAAAAATGTTTCAAGTATCAGAGCACAATGACATCAGGTATGGGAGAGGACAGGGTTTCTTTCCCCTTGCCTGGCTTCTCTGTTTTTATTTTAAAATAGATACCTACCGCCACATGCCCCAGCCTCTTGAGGATCCCAGGAAAAAGAAGAAAAGCTTACACGCTACTATGTAGAATTGTATCCCTGTGTCTGTTCTGCAATCAAGCCTATTTATACCTTTAAAGCAGAGAAACTTTCTTCCGCCGGCCTGAAATTTGGCACAGAGAGAAACTACTAGTGATGGGTACAGTTCTTGAGAATTTCTTCCTCAATAAGTTTGGGGGAAAGGTAATCCAGAAACTCTGAAACCAATGAAAACAAGAATGTAATAAAGTTATCAAACAGTGACAAAGAAAATGAATACAATGATTAAAACCACAAGGAACCTCAAATGATCTGAACACAATTTCAGTGCACATCCTTAGTTGCTATGCATGCTCCCTGCCTCCAAGTGATGAGAAGTTCCAGCTACAGCAGTACAGGATTTAAACCAGGCCTACTTGAAAGTAAGTCAGATGTTTCTCAGTGGAGCTTACACCTAGGAAATCGCCTTTAGGATTGTAGTCTTAGTTTCCGTTGGAAGTGAGAGCGCTGTGACTCATTAGAGGTTTGTACTGCATGCCTGGCCCCTGTTTACAAAGAGAACAGTGGAAGCAAAGAGACTACTAAAAAGGGACAGCAGGTCAATAGAGAGCAACTGTTGTAGACCCTCGCTTCCAAACCTGAACATCTCAGGTTCACGGAGCATGTTCAGAAGCTACAGCTGGTACAGACACTGCTGCAGCCAGAATGCTTACCAGGGCATGTCACAGGGACCATGCCCTTCAGTCTTGTTCTACCTACACTGGCTCCCAGTCAGTTTCTGGGCCCAGTTCAGGGTGCTGGTACTGACATTTCAATGCATATATGGCTTGGAACCAATAAACCATAAGGACCGCCTAAAGGTAAAGGTTTCCCACTCCGTCATGCGGCACACTCGGGTCTCGAACTGCTGAACTACCGACCTTCCACAGCCTGCAGTTCAGCATCTTAACCACTTGAGCCACCTACTCATATACTCATATATAAACCTACTCGACAACTGCAGTTATTTTCAGTTATATCTTCTTTTAGATATCCTGACTATGGCTGCAGTCAGACGATAGGCTTGGTGCGGTCTGGCTGCACCTCTAATTACACCATTGTGTTTTGTAACGGAAAGGTTTGATCATACATCCCACCCTGAACCGGATTCACCGCATGCTGGCTCTCTGGTCAATCATTCA
Source organism: Gekko japonicus (assembly GCF_001447785.1). Lineage (NCBI taxonomy): Eukaryota > Metazoa > Chordata > Lepidosauria > Squamata > Gekkonidae > Gekko > Gekko japonicus. Next base: position 470,609 of record NW_015161425.1, read on the forward strand.
GATTGTGGCTGCATATCAGCCATGTAGCGTGCTGACCCAAGACTACTTGGCCACCTGAATGCAGAATTGGTGACTGAGGACACTAAGGGCGATTATGCGCTTACACACACATTGCTAACAAATTAAAAAAGGCGGTGGAGATGAACCAGAAGGTTCACACTTCCCAACCAGCTGGAGTTTGCAATGGAGGAGTTCAGACATCTGGAAATGTGGGGCGAAAGCACTGACATATCTGTAAAGACTGGACTTTCCCTAGTGTCAGATAACTTCAAAGACAGGTCAAAATGGGGTGCCAACAACTGGGGAATGGGAGGGAGATGTTGCTGTCTGATTGTGCACTTTAAATCCAGAAGGGAACAGTAACAGCATCAGATCAAACTGCTTATCTGACCGCAGCCTATCTGAGGCTAGATGGGTGGCAACTCGAGAAAGAGCCTTTTCGGTGGTGGCATCAAAATGATGGAAATCCTTCCTCAGGGAGATTTGTCTGTCCTCCTCAGTCATTGTCTTCCACCAGAAAGTGAAGATTTGTTTAATTTGGCATTCCAAATAAACAAATGAATAATCTTCGGGGAACTCCAGGCTTTCCCTGTTTCTCCAATTTCTATCCAGACAAAAGTGTTTCTTAACACATTATTACAGAGTACTTACGTCAGATCCCACCCTTACAGGGGAATTTCTATCCTAGAAACCATTAATTGGCTCTAAGAAATATTAAAGTTCTTTTATCAACTCCTTGATCACTCACTCACTCACAGTGATCAAGGCAGCCAGCATCAAAGCACAGTGTACAGACATGGAGACTTTTGTACTGTATTGATCCCCATATGTGTCTCTGGTAGTCAACTAAGGTTACCAGCTCCCAGTTGGGAAATACCTGGAGATTTGGGGGGGGGTGGAGCCTGGGGAGGGCCGGATTTGGCGAGAGGAGGGACTTCAAGAGGGTATAGTGCCATAGAGTCCACCTTCCAAAGCAGCCATTTTCTCCAGGTGAATTGATCTCTGTCACCTGGAGATCAGTTGTAATCCTAGAAGATCCCCAGTCACCACCAGGAATTTGGCAATTCTATAGTCAACACTGTGGAAGATTATCAGTTCAGCATCAGTACAGGCCATGCAGTTTTCACAAATAGCTTTATGTAAGCAATATTTCCCAGTGGTAAGTGCTGTACTGATAATAATGGAAGCTGCCGTGGAGCTTATTTACAGTATAATCTGAACAGAGTTGCACCCTACTAAGCCAACAGAAATGAAGGATGTTACTCTGTTTAGGACTGCACTTCAAATGTCCAGGGATTCACGAGTAACAATTGAAGCCACTGTTAAGCTACTACATACATGGGATCTATTATACAATAGTTACTTTGCATATTAATATAACAGCAAATATTTATGTCTATGCTGGCTAGGCTTTTAAAATAATTCATAGAAATTAATAGGAGATTTGGATATTTCATACAAGGCAACATCTAATGCCTTAGGTGGAATATAATGCATTCAGACATTAAGGCATTTCATACCAATTTCTTTCTCTTCTGTTTTTTTTTTTTTTTGCATATGTGTGCGCATGCATGTGCCTGGAAGTCATGGTGACCACTGGCGACTCCTTCTGGGCACAGAGGACGTTCAGAGAAGTGGTTTGATGGCCTGCCTCTGGCCTCCCGGCCCTGGTAGTCTCTCGAGGTCTCCCATCCCAATACTTGCCAGGGTCAGCCCTGCTTAGCTTCTGAGATCTAACGAGATTGGGCTTGCCTGGGCTATCCAGGTCGGGGCAAGACATTTCACACCAATTTCAAGTTGACTCTCAGTTTGAGTGAATTAGAAACAAAATCACCTATGCATATTAATTTTGGAGTTGTTGTTGAATAAAAAGAAATCAAGCAACCTTGCTCTAAGTAATAATTTAAAGAGCACCCCGGGCTATTATTTATCCTATAAAATATTTAGGCGAACACCCGCCCACATAGTGAGCCTGATTTGTAGGGAATTATGTATGGACTTGCATTCCTAAATTGTTTGTGCAAAATGAAAGCTGTTGCCCTGCTAACTGAGCATGCAAATAGCTAAAGCACACACTATTATTTATTATCTATTTTTCAATACGAATCCACTGGGGGAGGGGAATCTAAGTCTACCTCTCCTTGGCAGCAAACAATAATTATACAGATGTCCACTGCAGACAGGACTGCCAATTGATTAAAGATTTTGGGTTGATTAACTGTCTTGCTTCCATCAATTTAATGGACTGGTTTGCCTTAAATTATCTCAAAACAGATGATGTTTTAAGGAGAATGGGTTGGACCCAAGGTCTCGTTCATGCAGCAAATGGGAAGAGATTGTTCATTGGCTTCTCTTTCCTCTGACGGTCTTCCGTGCCCTCCTAGAATGGTACTGCCCCATGCCAAAGGACTCTACAGATGTCATGCACAGTGGGGGCTGCAGTGAGGAGACAGCTCATCCAAAATCCTTCTGAAATCTAACCCCCGCTAGCACAGCCTTATCCCGTTTGCATAATGAAAATAGCATTGTCTTTTGACAAAATGCGAGAGGAGTATTGTTTGGAACATAAACAACATTGTGCTTTAATGAAATACTGAGTACTTTCTCAGGTAAGAACACTACAAGTCTAACAACATCTATGAATTAACCAATTAAATACAACTATTAATGAGATACTACTTTTGAACTGAAGTTGTGGATCCATTGAAAAAGAGGCTTTTTTTTCTGGGGGAATGTGCTGTAATGGAGTTCCAGAACTTCTTTGACAAAATAATGTTTAACATGTTTTGAAGTTCGTGAGTTTTCAGTATATGGACTGAAAACTTCATTTCCCTCTTGAGAGTTCCAGCACCTCTTTTTCCAAAAGAAAAAGAAAGAAAAGAGCTCTGTCTGCACTTACCTGTAACCAGGGCTATTTTGGGGCAGGAACGCACAGGAATGGAGTTCCGGCTGGCTCCCGAGGTGGCCACGCCCAGCAGGGACTCGTTAGCATAATAGGCCACACCCAACAGCAGACACTCATTAGGATTGGCTACATTAGGGGTGTGTGGCCTAACAGGCAAAGGAGTTCCTGCTACAAAAAAGCCCTTGGTTTTGACAACAAACAAGGTAAACAGAATAACAAGCAAAAGGTGGGTGTGGCTGGATGACCACACTTCTGGTAACATGGGGGTGCAGCCTAATATGCTAACGAGCTGTGCTGTCAGGGGTGTGGCCCAATAGGCTAATGAGTTTTGCTGCTGGGTGTGGCCTATTATGCTAATGAGTTCCTGCTGGGCTTTTTCTACCAAAAGAGTCCTGTCTGTAACTATTGTTTGCTGAATTGTCTTTGGACGTGCAAGCACACATTTGGCCTGCACATGGGCAGTCCCAATCAAAGCTCCCTCTAAGGCAGCGGTTCTCAACCTGTGGGTCGTGACCCCTTTGGGGGTCGAACGACCCTTTCACAGGGGTCGCCTAAGACCATCGGAAAACACAAATTTTCAATGGTTTTATGATAGCAACAAAAATAATTTTATGGTTGGGGGTCACCACAACATGAGGAACTGTATTAAAGGGTCACGGCATTAGGAAGGTTGAGAACCACTGCTCTAAGGTGTGGAGTCTTGTGAGCATAAATTCTACTTTGTGAGCTACTGGCATTAAAGTTGTGAGCGAGCGATTTGGCTACTGCATAAATTAGTTTGCTCTGGAGCCGTCCGTCCTGAGTGGAGACAAAAATGTGTGAGCTGGAGGCTAAAAAACTGTGTTCTAGCTCACACTAACTCAGCTTAGAGGGAACACTGGTCCCAATGTGGGACTTCACCAAAGACAGACATTCCAGTTTCAAAGTGTGCATACATGATAAGAAACTGTAAGAGAGCAATCCTAAATAGGACTACTTGGAAGTCTCATGCAATTAAGTTCACACCCAGGAGAGTGGGATTGCAGCCACCTGTGTTCTTTCCCCCCTGATGACCATTGACTGTACAGTGCAATCCCAAGCAGAGTTGCTGCATTCTAGGTCTGTTAAAGTAAATGGGGTTAGAAGTCCTAAAGTGCTAGGACTGCTCTGTAACTCGTTTTGTTGGCCTCCGTGAAACAACTGATTTTAGCATGGGTCGTTTCGTAAAAAAAGAGCTAGGGAAACTCATTAGCATAACTCATTAGCATATGCCACACCCCCTGACATCACCGGAAGTGTGTCATAAGGCCACACACACCACCCCCAACAGTCCCGGCCGCCGCCGGCGGCCTTGCAGCTCCACTGCCGAGCCCCATGAGGGGTCCGGCGGTGGATCTGCAAGGCCGGCGGGAGTGCAAGGAAGCCCCGCGAAGGCCCTCCCTGGCCCCAGGCAGGCAGGGGTGGGGAGAGGCAGGGAGGAAGCAACTTACCTTCCCTCTTCTCCTGCCTCCTCCTGGCTGAATGAGGGCTGGAAGTGAGGTGGCCGGAAGCAGGGGGCGGGGCTTCATCATGTGCCCCGCCCCCCCGTACCTCACCCAGGGGAACTGCGATCCCCCGCGATCCCCCCCGAAATGACCTCTGGATTTTAGCCAGATCAGGGCCCGTGCAGTTTTGAGATGGCTCCAGCCAATGTAGGGGAAAACGAGCAAAATGCAAGAGCCTCAGTGCCACAGGGCCAAGAACAGTAACACATTAGATGTTAAAGGGGAAAAGCATTAAGGCATATTTTTAAAGGTATTCAAAACATACATATTTTTCTTGCAACATAAACGCTTTTCTAGTGGCCCTCCAATGTACGTTGACTCCTTTGCCGAAGGTGTAGGAGTTGCCAAGGAAAGACTTAAGGAGGAGCTGGCTGTGTGTAAGAAAGACATGCAAAGAGAACGTCGTGTATATCTTGTCTCTGCAACTGATTGCCTGTGTGACCTTTTGCAGGTCATTAGATCTCACTCTGCTACGATGGCCAGCTATTTAAAATGGAGACTCTCATAAATTCAAATACCTGTAATTAAGCAGATGGAAGCTATTAGCAGGTTTGTCGTTATGAGGGCTGTTGTAATGATGAGTAAGAAGAGTTCAAGAAGAGAGGCACTTACTAAAGTATCCTTTCAAAATCTAATTGCTAAACGGAGGCCCTAAGTGTAGGTGAAATGGGAGAAATGAATCCATGCTAGGCAGCAATTAATAGGAACCACCCTGGATGTAAGCATGGATACCGCATAGTTCTCTTCTTTTTTTTTAGATGTGCACTGCCACATGACATGGGACTGCCACCCCCACCCCCGGTATGGTTTGTGTTGACAAAAAGGACCCACATGGTTTCTCTGGAGGACAAATCTTAGTTCAATATTAGAAAGAAGTGCCCCCTATCCAACAATGTGTGTTCCTGGCAAACAATTGGATAACATATTCAGCATATGCCCAGTCCAATCTGGACAAAAGGGAAGAAAAACACCTGGCCGTGTTGAGATTGATGCTCTGAGACCGCAGCAGCTGAGGTGGCCTAGCTACCTTTCTGCCGGATACACAAGACAAGCAAATAGCCAATGGTTGCTCTCTGTCCAGATTGGCTTGTTTCTCTGCAGCTAGAATGCATGGTTTGGAAGTGCAGATGGCACGTGCTATTAGCTCTTTTTATTATTGTTCATTTGCAATTTTTCTCTCTCTCTTGGCACAGAAATACGGTGCACTATCGGGAGCAGTTTGTTATTTCATTAAGACTCAAGGTTTGCTTTACTAGCCCGTACTTGATAGAACTGTTACTTTCCCTCCTAAATTAATTAGCGAAAGACTTCCTCCTGTCTGACACTGCATTCCCCCCTTTTCTTCATGTTTTCAAAGGGGAAAAAAATAAACATTGCTAATTGCTACTTAATTCTACTGACGCTCCACGAAGCCTATGATCAGAGGTCAGATTTGCTGATTAACATGCTTTTTTCTGGTTATCTACAGCTACAATTTTATTTCTTCCTAATTAAATACATCACTTGTCCTTATTTTTCTTCCTCAGAGCCAGCATGGTGTAGTGTTTCGAGCACCGGACTAAAATCTGGACAGTTGTTGCTGTTCAGTCGCACACTCAAGTCCAACTCTTCACAACCCCGTGGACCAGATCACGCCAGGCCTTCCTGTCTTCCGCCATCCTCTGAAGTTTGCTCAATTTCATGCTCGTTGCATCTATGACACTGTCTAACCATCTCATCCTTTGCCGTCCCCGTCTTCTTTGACCTTCAATCTTTCCCAGCATCAGGATCTTCTCCAGTGAGTGCTCCCTTCTCATTGGGTGGCCAAAGTATTTGAGCTTCAGTTTCATTATCTGGCCTTCCAGGGAACAGTCAGGGTTGATTTCTTTTAGGATTGACTGATTTGATCTTCTTGCAGTCCAAGGGCCTCTCAAGAGTCTTCTCCAGCACCACAGTTCAAAAGAATCTATTCTTCAGTGCTCGGCCTTCCTTATAGTCCAACTCTCGCAGCCATACATGACTACTGGGAATACAATTGCTTTGACCATGCGGACTTTTGTTGGCAGGGTGATATCTCTACTTTTTATCATGCTGTTTAGGTTCGCCATCGCTTTTTTACCAAGGAGCAGGCGTCTTTTAATTTCATGGCTGCTGTCACAGTCTGCAGCGATCTGGGATCCCAGGAACGTGAAGTCTGTCACTACTTCCACGACTTCCCCTTCTATTTGCCAAGGAGTGATGGGGCTGGATGCCATGATCTTATTTTTTGATGTTGATCTTCAAGCCCACTTTTGCGCTCTCCTCTTTCACACTTAGCAAGAGGCTCTTGAGGTCCTCTTCACTTTCTGCCATTAGAGTGGTATTGTCTGCATATCTGAGGTTGTTGATCTTTTCCCCAGCAATCTTAATTCCCGCTTGTGATTCATCCAGGCCAGCATTTCGCATGATGTACTCTGCATATATATTAAATAAGCAAGGTGACAATATACATCCTTGTCGTACTCCTTTTCCTATGCTAAACCAATCAGTTGTTCCATATCCGGTTCTAACTGTCGCTTCTTGACCCTTATACAGGTTTCTCAAGAGACATGTGAGGTGGTCTGGTACTCCCATCTCTTTAAGGACCTGCCATAGTTTGTTGTGATCCACACAGTCAAAAGCTTTAGCATAGTCAATGAAGCAGAAGTAGATGTTTTTCTGGTACTCTCTTGCTTTCTCCATAATCCAGCGAATGTTGGCAATATGATCTCTCGTTCCTCTACCTCTTCGAAACCCAGCTTGTACTTCTGGTAGTTCTCTATCCACGTACTGTTGAAGCCTAGCTTGTAGGATCTTGAGCATGACCTTGCTAGCGTGTGATATGAGTGCAATTGTGCGATAGTTTGAACATTCCTTGGCATTGCCCTTCTTTGGGATTGGAATGTATACTGACCTTTTCCAATCCTGTGGCCACTGTTGCGTTTTCCAAATTTGCTGGCAAATGGAGTGCAGAACTTTAACAGCATCCTCTTCTAAGACTTTGAATAGCTCAGCTGGGATACCATCACCTCCACTAGCTTTGTTGTTAGCAATGCTTTCTAAGGCCCATTTAACTTCACATTCCAGGATGTCTGGCTCGAGGTCAGTGATTATACCGTCGTGGTTGTCAAGGACATCGAGGTCTTTCTTGTATAGTTCTTCTGTGTATTCTTGCCATCTTTTCCTAATCTCTTCTGCTTCTGTTAGGTCCCTACCGTTTTTGTCCTTTATCATGGCCAGCTTTGCATGGAACGCTCCCTTGATTTCTCCAATTTTCTTGAAGAGATCTCTAGTCCTTCCCATTCTATTGTTTTCTTCTATTACTTTGCACTGTTCATTCAGGAAGGCCTCCTTATCTCTCCTTGCTGTTCTCTGGAAATCTGCGTTCAGTTGGGTAAATCTTTCCTTTTCGCCTTTGCCTTTCGCTTTCCTTCTTTCCTCTGCTATTTGTAAAGCCTCATCAGAAAGCCACTTTGCTTTCTTACATTTCTTTTTCTTTGGGATGGTGGTGATTGCTGCCTCCTGTACGATGTCACGAACCTCTGTCCATAGTTCTTCAGGCACTCTATCTATCAAATCCAGACCCTTGAATCTATTCTTCACCTCTACTGTATATTCATCAGGGATGCGATCTAGGTCAAACCTGAATGGCCTCGTGGTTTTCCCAATTTTCTTCAGTTTAAGTCTGAATTTTGCAATGAGTAGCTCATGATCTGAACCACAGTCAGCTCCAGGTCTTGTTTTTACTGACTGGATAGAGCTTCTCCATCTTTGACTGCAAATTATATAGTCAATCTGATTTCGGTGTTGCCCATCTGGTGATGTCCATGTGTAGAGTCGCCTCTTAGGTTGTTGGAAAAGGGTGTTCGCTATGACCAGTGTGTTCTCTTGACAAAACTCTGTTAACCTTTGCCCTGCTTCATTTTGCTTTCCAAGGCCAAACTTGTCTGTTATTCCAGTTACCTTTTGACTTCCTACTTTAGCATTCCAGTCCCCTATGATGATGAGGACATCATTTTTTGGTGTTAGTTCTAGGAGGTGTTGTAGGTCTTCATAGAACCGGTCCACTTCAGCCTCTTCTGCATCAGTGGTTGGGGCATAGACTTGGATTACTGTGATGTTGAATGGTTTGCCTTGGAATCGGACAGAAATCATTCTGTCATTTTTGAGATTGTATCCCAGTACTGCCTTTTGCACTCTCTTGTTGACTATAAAGGCCACACCATTTTTTCTACGAGATTCCTGGCCACAGTAGTAGATATAATGGTCTTCTGAGTTAAATTCGCCCATTCCTGTCCACTTTAGTTCACTGATTCCTAGGATATCGATGTTCAGTCTTGCCATCTCATTTTTGACCACGTCAAGCTTACCTTGATTCATAGATCTTACATTCCAGGTTCCTATGTAGTATTGTTCTTTGCAGCATCGGACTTTCCTTTCACCATCAGACACATCCACAACTGAGCGTCCTTTCGGCTTTGGCCCAGCCGCTTCACTCTTTCTGGGGTTACTTGTACTTGTCCTCTGCTCTTCCTCAGTAGCATATTGGACACCTTCCGACCTGAGGGGCTCATCTTCCGGCGTCATATCTTTTAGCCTTTTGATACTGTCCATGGGGTTTTCTTGGCAAAAATACTGACTGCCTGCGCCACCGCTCCCTGCCTTGGAATCGGACAGAAATCATTCTGTCATTTTTGAGATAGTATCCCAGTACTGCCTTTTGCACTCTCTTGTTGACTATAAAGGCCACACCATTTTTTCTACGAGATTCCTGGCCACAGTAGTAGATATAATGGTCTTCTGAGTTAAATTCGCCCATTCCTGTCCATTTTGGTTCACTGATTCCCAAGATGTCAATGTTCAGTCTTGCCGTCTCATTTTTGACCACGTCAAGCTTACCTTGATTCATAGATCTTACATTCCAGGTTCCTATGCAGTATTGTTCTTTGCAGCATCAGACTTTCCTTTCACCATCAGACACATCCACAGTTGAGTGTCCTTTCGGCTTTGGCCCAGCCGCTTCACTCTTTCTGAGGTTACTTGTACTTGCCCTCTGCTCTTCCCCAGTAGCATATTGGAAACCTTCCGACCTATGGGGCTCATCTTCCGGCGTCATATCTTTTAGCCTTTTGATACTGTCCATGGGGTTTTCTTGGCAAAAATACTGGAGTGGGTTGCCATTTCCTTCTCCAGTGGATCACGCTTGGTCTGAGTTCTCTGCTGTGGTCTGTCCGTCTTGGGTGGCCCTCCACGGCATAGCCCACAGCCTCATCAAACCACGCAAGCCCCCTCACCACGACAAGGCAGTGATCCATGAGGGAGAATCTGGAGAGACTCAGGTTCAAATCCCTCCTCTGCCAAGGAAGCTTGCTAGCTGACCTGGCACCAGGATATTCTCTCAGTTTAACCTGCCTCGCAGATTTGTTGTTGTGAGGAGAAAACAAAAAAGAGGATAATGTTATAAATTGCTTTGCATAACCACTGGGGAGAAAAGTCGGGTGCAGATAAATCAGTCCTATTTGAAACAGCCTCACTCATCCCACTTCTGTTCCTCTTGAACAATTCATGCACCGTTTTCGACCAGTTTGCCTCTTTGCTTAGCGTTTGTTTTCTTTGCTGTCTTTAAGCATTTCTTTAAGACTCTCTTTCTGGCATAGACTGACATTAATACAGAGCCTAATGGCTGCCGCGCAACTAGCCTTCAAAAGGCTGAATAAGCAAACAATGTTTTCTTATCCTTTCTGCCATAGGAAACAAATCCAAAATTATAATTACATAGACTTGTAATGGGCAATTTATGAATGTGTGTGCATGGAAATGAGTGTACAGATGCAAATGAGCAAATTGCTGGGATTTGCCATATGTTCGGTGTTGCCAACTGTACTTAAGAGGTTTTAGATCATTCCTTTGTTGTGTATTTATCTCTCTCAGTACATCTGCAGATACAGAATAAAAAGACACAGCCATTGACCAAGGGGCAGCAGCTTTACCCATTGTGCATACGGCCACTTTGCAAGCTGTTGTTGGCATCATTCCAGCCAACAGTGAGAAGATGCAATGACAGAATCACATCTTTCCAGAAATGTAGTGACTGAGTGTATAGGACAATACAAAATAGCTTACCTAGAGGTTACTTGCCCACGGGGGTACACCACCACTCGATAAATGATTATCTGTATTCACTCATAGTTTGATATACTTTGTGGACATTCTTTCTTTATTTATTTAACTTTCAGTTTATATACCGTTCTAGCCCCGAAGGGTCTCTGAGTGGTTTACAGACAATTTAGTTACCCATCTAGGACCACATTGTGTAGGGGAGTGACTGCCTACCGGCACCCAGGCAACAGAACTCTGTTGTTATACGGCTCTTCCAGGTGGGCTTCGGATGTTAATCTTCTCGGCGTTCTATCTCCTGGCGCCTTGGAACGGGTCTTAAGTCAGCGACTCTCTCCGGCAGACTCATCCTGGTGTGTGGCCCTGCACCAGCCGCAGCTCCGGCTAATGTCCTTTCTGGCTCCGCTGCGCCGCCATGTCACCACGCCTCTGTGATTTCGTCATCGCCCAGATTCTGCCGCTCGACGTCATGCTCACCAAACCGCCAGGGTCGCTCGTCAACCACTCTGCCGTCGCCACCGCCGCTCCTGCTGCACGCCGCCCACAAGGAGGAGGGTGCCCCTTGCCACGTAGGGGCAGGTACCCAATTTATCTACTCACATTATGCTTTCGAACTGCTGGGTGGGCGGGAGCTGGGACTAGGACCGGGAGCTCACCCCGGCCGCGGTGGGTCTCGAACAGCCTTAATTCTGTTCACTGATGTTATGGCAGGTGTTTTACTGCCTGCGTCACCGCTCTAGTCTTGTTTATTTGCATGCCACCTCTCCAGAGCTCCGCTTGAGATGGCTCACAAGTAAAAACAATATCTCAGAACCATAAAACAGCAACACTATTCAATATTAAAATTGCAGCAATGTTTTTTTTTTAAAGCATTTGGCATTAAGCCATCATAAACCAACCACTGAGTAAACTAACATATGTCTATAAACCATTTTAAAGCCTGGGTAAAAAGAATAAGAGTCCAGTAGCACCTTAAAGACAAACAAAATGTGTGGTGGGGTATGAGCTTTTGTGGGTCACTGCTCACTTCTTCAGATATCTGAAGCTCGTACCCTACCGCACCTTTGTTAGTCTTTAAGGTGCTACTGGACTCTTACTCTTTCTTACTGCTACAGACAGACTATCAGGGCTACCCAGCTTGATCTAACTCCATGGGTAAAAAGGAATGTTTTGGTCTAGCACCTAAAAGACAGGAGGAGGGCGTTCCTAAGGCAAGGAGCCAGCACTGAAAGTGCCCTCTCTCTAGTTGCCACCTGTCTCACCTGTGGGATCGGAGGCAATCCTGAACATACATGGCCATTAATTATGCCATTTAACTATGCACCCCCTGTGGGTGTAAAAGAGAAAATTGTGTAGACCACCCCCTCTTCCATGCCCTGTCTTAGGGGAGGGACTGTAGCTCAGTGGCAGAGCCTCTGCTTTACATGCAGAAGTTCCCGGGTTCAATCCCCAGCTCCTCCAGTTAAAAAGATCAGGTAGCAGGTGATGTGATGGACTATGGTCTGATTCAGTATAAGACAACTTCATGTGATCAAGCCCTTACCAGCTAAGGAACAGAATAGCAAGGGAACCAAAAATAGCAGCTGAGTTGGCAGCAACCCTTCCACTGGAAGTTAAATTGAGGCCCTATCCATTGTACCACATCCCAGGCCAATGAAAACTGCCCTGTGCTTCTCAGAATAAGGTCTACTTCAGGTTCTATCAGATGCCTTTCACTTCCAAGACAAAAGAAGAAGAAGAGCTGTGGGGTGTCGCTGACGCTCCTGTAATGAAAAAAAGCCAGTCTGAGGCTGGAAAAGGCCAGTTGTGGGGCCCAGGATTTTCTTTTCATTACCTTGCCACCCTATGACTCTTCTTCCATAAAATTAGTTGGGAATAAGATTGTCGACCAGGTGGCGCCTGTTGATCTCCCATATCTCCATGATGACAGATCACTTTCTGTCATGGGTCCTGGCTCCACTGAGGCTGACTATTCCTCAGATGAGGAAGAGGCATGGAGCAACCCAGCCTCCTCTGGAGCCAGCCCAGAAGAGGAACCTTTACCAGCACCTGAAGGAGAAGAGGCCCCAGCATCTGCGCAGGAGGGGCAGCAAGGCGAAGAGACTGAGGTGCAGTCAGAGGGAGAGACTGATCCACAGCCTGGCCCAGCACCCCCACTTGGAGACACCCTGAGGCCAGAATCACCCACCTAGCTCACCTGGATGTCCCAGATGCAGGGCACGCCAGCGTCTGGAGGTGCAGGAGAGAAGGAGGAGTGCCAGACTTCAGCTGTTGCAAAGGCAACGTGAGGGGCTGTGAGACTTTGCAGGTTGCTTCCCAGGGAAGGGAGGATCCGGTTATACGCAGCCACGCTCACCTGCCTCGGTGCAGATGCAACCGTGTGATCTCGGACCTTGTCCTGGCTGCCAGCCTCCACTCCTTGCTCCTGAAAACTCTGACTGATTTCCAGGCATTTTGACCCTCAGCTCTGTTTCTCGGCTTGCTTTTGGACTGTGTATCCAGCTTTCAGTGAAGTGTATCCATAGTGACCTGCCAAAACCCAGCACACTTTCCCTGGAGAAAATGACTGCTTTGGAGGGTGAACTCTGTGGCATTAGACCCTGCTAAGGTCCCTCCCCAAACCTTGCCCTCCAAATCTTCATGGATTTCCCAACCCAGAGTTGGCAACCCTAACTGGGAAAGAGCGACCACGCTATTAGTTACACCACACCCATAAAGAGGAAGGTTCAAGATCCAAGGATTTAAGCTGCAGTAGCTCTCTTGGTGAAGATGGTATGATAGGGAAGCTAGAAGCTCCACCCCCACAGGATACCAGAGCTCAGTGGAGCAACAGAGCACTTTTTAGGTGAGTCAACCTACTTTATACGAGTGGCTACAAGTGAGTCAGGTTCGGGCACCCATATTCTTCATAACATTTAGCTTGGCTCTTAAAGAGAGGTCTTTAGTGATAGTAGCCAAGTAACAGTCCAGTGCGTGTGATCTAAAAAAGAAGCTGGGATACACTTTAAAGTAGTCAACTGGAACTAAAAACTCCAGAGGTAGCAATCTAGTTGCTCCAAGGGAAAGCATCACATGAGTTTGTGTATCCCTGTTTGTGCATCTAGTGGTATGTCTGCTGCTGCACATCTAGGGCTGGACATTGTTCTGCACAGATAGGTCGTTTTAGATGCAGGACTTAATGGTCTTTTGGAGGTCCCCTTTTGAAGGTACTGTACGCTTCAAATGCAAAGCTAGGGTCCTGAATTTCCATCCCAATGCCCAGCTGTGGTGGCACCACAACACAAATCTAGCTTGCTGGAGTAGGAAGTAATTGTTCTACAGCAGAACTTCCTGTGTTTCAGTTTTCTAATATCTAGGTCATAGTGAAACCCTGAAAGTAGTTATTTAATGATTCATATGTAGCTGTAGCTGTCAGATGTTTTGTCATCCCCCACAAGAGTCTACTGGTTTCAGCTGTTTGATAGTTAGTCTAAGGGTTTTCCCCCAGATGTGTTAGTTTCCAATTCCTTGAGTTTACAACAGCTGCCCACTGTAGTTTCTTTATTGCGTTTTTTCAACATGCCTGACCCAATGAATCTTTTCCCCTCATCTTTCTTAAACCAAAAGACAGCTATTTTCAAGATGCTGTCATGATCCAGGTGTTACAGCCAATTCAACCTGCTACCTGTGGACCAAACACATTCCCCCCCCCCTGGAGTGTCATGATCTACCCACCAAAGGTAATAACTCCTGCAGAACATGGCAGTTATGTTTATTTAACATTTGTTCATTCGATCAGGCTCCTTCCCCCCCAACCCATTACGTGGTCAGCACAGTAGACAGGACTTCTGAATTATTTGACAAACTTAACCCAGGGCTGTATGCAATATGACAAACTTCTTAATGCAAGCTGAGAAGAGATATGTATTATTAAACACATGTCTCTGCTGAGAAAAAATTATAACTTCTTCTGGAAAATAAAAATCCTGGTCATGTGAGAATCAACCAGTGCCGTGAGAAAACCCAAAATGTTTGTCATATGCCTATCTTACTTTTTAGAATTACCCTAAGCAGGCACACTATGCAACTCCTGTTTTCAGTCAGCAATTAGCTGATGATCACAGATGCAGTGAAGTAGCTATTATACTGTTAAATTTAGAAGATTCTATTATTATGGGCTGCAGTCAGCCTCCACTCTTGGACTTTTTTGTCTTGTTATTTTTAGTCTCTCTTCAGTGTTCTTTCCAGCAATGTTCTTCTTAGGGCTGTAATAACAGGAAGAGGTTTTTAAGCACTAGTAATACATAGTCCTTCCCAGTTGGGATCTCCATAGTACTGGCAGTATAATTGGCAAAGAGTCATTCTGGATCCCTGTTTTCCAATTGGGAAGGATTCTGGGGAAATTCAACAGTAACTTCAACTATCACTATTGGTCCGAAGATGAAGACACATTTAAATATATGTAGGGTTGCCAATTCCAGGCTGGGAAATACAAGGAGATTTTAGGGGTGGAGCCTGGGGAGGGTGGGGTTTACGGAGGGGAGGGACTTCAATTGGATATAATGTCATAGAGTCCACCTTCCAAAATGGCCACTTACTCCAGGCGAACTAATCTTTGTCTCCTGGGGATCTGTTGTAGTAGTGAGAGATCTCCAGCCACCACCTGGAGGTTTGGCAACCCTAAAATATATGCCACCCCCAAAATGCTTTTGAAGACAACCAGTTTGATCACAGTGAGATTACCAGCCAGTAGAATGAATTCTTTATAACTAAGAGTAGGAATTAGCTCTTCAATATACGAGAGTCCAGCACTGATTATAGAGAACAGTAGCAATAATAGATTCTCCCATGTTAGCAGACTTGCATATATATCACAACCTCTTACACTGGAAAACCAAAAAATCATTGAGGAGTTGGTTTTAACGCAAAACTATGTGGTTGGCAGCAAAACAGAGGCTAAGCAAAATGTCCAGGATTTTCATACAGTGGGCAACTAGAAGCCAGAAAAATCCTTATTTCCTTTCTTTGTAATGAAATCTTGACGATACAACCGGTGCAGTGATGGACACTTAGAAATGGTGTATCTAATAACTTCCTTAGTTTGAGTATGTCACAGGATGTACTTAACAAAGGCTCATTACATGCAAATAAGTTGCAATACTTAGCCCAGCTACCAATGCCCCCGCATAAAATATACAGGGTGTGTGATGAAACACCGTTACATAATATGGATACATACTTTTGAAGGGCAACGTGATCAGTGCTTCAAGCAGCATTGGGAGTAGATTAACTATTACCAGCCAGCTGACCCAATTTCAGCTCTGCATATGCATCTTGGCTCTGAGTGGCTCCTTCTAACAGCTGCCACCCCCCTTTCATGTAAGTAAGCCTTGAGGAGATTTTGTTCCATTTGTCTGAAGAAGTGTGCTTTGCACATGAAAGCTTACACTTTGTTGGTCTTAAAGGTGCCACTGGACTCAAACTTTGTTCTATTACAAACCACAGCTCAGTTCAAGCCAAATTTGCTATTTGCAAGCAGTGTTCCCTCTAAGCTGAGTTAGTGTGAGCTAGCTCACAGTTTTTTAGCCTCCAGCTCACACATTTTTGTCTTAGCTCAGGAAGGGTGGCTCCAGAGCAAACTAATTTATGCAGCAGCCAAATCGTTTGTTCACAACTTTAATGCCAGTAGCTCACAAAGTAGAATTTTTGCTCACAAGACTCCACAGCTTAGAGGGAACATTGTTTGCAAGTATGGAGAGTCTTTCCATCCTGCTGCTTTGGTGGGCTCCTTAGCTATTTAGAACATGGACGACGGGCGCGGCGGTGATCCCATGGCCACGCTTGCTGCGGTGCTTCAGGTAAGTCCTCCTCTGTAGGAGGTTCTTTTTTGCAGCGGCTTTTCCAGGTTTAGGGACGGATTGGGGACGGGTGCGCCTTCCCAGATGTTGCGGTGATATCGCACCTGTTTGCTGCGCCCCCGATCCGCCCCTCTCCTGGGCCAAAATCGTCCGTGTGACCGGGGCCAGTGTAAGGCAGTTTCATTTGTGTTCATTCGTTTTATTATATCCAGTGTTAGAATTGCTAACATTTGATATCAAATCAAGATGGGGAATGGTGAGAATTCACACTGGGGTGGACAAAGGGTCAAACAGGTAATCCTTTCTCTGTGTCTGAGCTTCTTCTTCTTCTGTTTGTTATTGGAGGGGGGGGGGGCAAAAGCTAAACATAGCTTCCAGTTGGAGACATATACTGATGATATAGCCCTTTGCGAATCAAAATTCAGCTCCCAACCAGCCCTCTAGTTATTGTACTATTGTGTACCATCAAGGAAACCATCATGCCTTTAAATATGTAACTGACATTTTGAATAAAGTCTGCATGAGCATTTTTTCTTAATTAAGCAAAACAGAACAAAACAAAAAGACACAATGATATTTGTCACAGGGGAAGGAATTACAGGTTTGTGTGAGAGTGGCTCAGGGCTGTTCCCATCTTAGGTTTTTGCAGTTCAGCAGTGGCTCAACTCCCATCTCTAAAAGGCTCCTAAAACATGATGCCTGCACTACAGAGCCCTATATACCCAGCTCCACAAAGTACCTTGGATTCACAGAAGGTCCTCCGGGTGAATAAAAGAGAAATTGTGTGGAAACAGTTAACACCCCACGCCTGCCAGCTTCTCACAGTGCCAGCTGCAAGGTCATCTCTCACCCACGGCCTGAAACCTTGCCAGGTGCAGACACTGAGAAGATCCTATATACCTTCGAGAAGACTCGTGGAAAGGCTGCCAGGTGCAGTGTCTCTGGCTGTTGCAATCCTGTGCAGCTGCAGCTGGCAAAGTTTTCCTTTCTGAGCAAGACAGAGCAAAGTTTTCAGAAGCAGCACCTGGGAGCTCTACTTGTTGGGTCAAATCAAGTGCAGATTTCTCTCCCAGTGTGGCAATCGGCATGTACCTAATCTGGATCCCCTGGAGACGAGGCATTCTGAGAATGTTCTGCCCAAAGGAAAAAATGGGTACTATTGAGATGGTTCTGGAATCTTGGCATACCCACGCCCTCCTTAAAAATAGACCTGTGTCTTTAGTCCTTCCCATTTTAAGAATATTTTAGACATGGGAATTGCGACATAGGGGAACACACTGATGTAACAGAGAGGGGGGAAAATACAGAACTATGATAGGATGTTTACAGAGCACATAGGTAGCTGGAGGGAAACTGGCTATTATTGGCTCTCTAGCTGTTGCTTCTTTTCAGATTTTTGATTTTGTTTGGAGCAGTTTGACTCTGTTTTAAAAGCTACCTTGAGAAACAGATCTGTACTGTGCAGGGATCCTTTCCTGCTGGAGCGCACAGGAGCGGAGCTCCGGCAGTAAAGAGCCCAGGGGGCAGGCACATGCAACAAGCCCCACCCCCTGCTCCCAGCAGCCCTCAGTCAGAGCAAGAAGCAGCCATGTAAGCTGCAGAGCCCCCCCCCCGGCTCCCCAGTCCAAAACAGTCCAGCGGCATTTTGAAGACCAAGTTTTATTTAGGTACAAGCTCTCCCTCCTCTGCAAGGACAGACACCCCCCCCCAATAGCTAGCAATCCAAAACAGTCCAGTGGAGCCTGAATGGTGGGTGTTACCTTCTGACACACCTCCGATGATGTCAGGGAATGTGGCATATGCAAATAAGTTATGCTAATGAGCTCCTGCACCTCTTTTTCTACTAAATGACCCCTGGTACTGTGGAATTGCAAGCTTTGAGCACATGGCGAGTTGCTGTGGTAACCAGTTGGTGGGAAAGTGAGGGCAGGTGGCAGAGCTTTGGGGCCATAGTTCTGGAAAGGAGATAGGAGACAGAACGTGGTCTAACAATAATTAGCAGCCCTTTGTCTTCCAGATAAAAACTCAGAGGAGGGTAGCTTGCAGCACTGGAGACTGATACATCCAAGTGGGGCATGAGTTCAGCTAATTAAACTCACTGTTATTACTCATAAATTCCGGTGGGGTAGCCATGTTGGTCTAAAGCAGCAGAACAAAGCTCGCGTCCAGTGGCACCTTTAAGACCAACTAAGTTTTATTCAAGGTATAAGCTTTCGTGTGCACACACTCTTCTTCAGATACAATGAAATGGAAATTACCAGTCTATAGGTAGAGGGTGAGCAGTAAATTAGCATACAACATAATGAAGATGTTTAACAGATTCAAGGACCAGACAGGAATAACAAGCTTAGTTTATATGGTGGCCATTTGTTTGGGCTCAATTCCGGAGGGGAAACATTGTGAAGGAAATAAATATGTCAGAATTGGAGATTGATGGGCAGATGTATCCTTAATGGTGGAATGCTGAGTGTAATTAACAGAGACTCTGCCATTATTATTCCACAATTAAGGATACATACAGGAGAAAGTGACGTGCCCCCTGCAAGTTCTTGCAGGTTCCCTACCACACAACTGGACCATAATTTTCCAGTGGTAGCTGCCAGGGAGAGTGAAGGAGGGAAAGCTGGAGACAGCCGGCAGATAAAATTAGATTGCCTGGTGGGTGGGAAGGAGAGAAAGAAATGGGGAAAGTTAAGGATATGAGGGCTGTCAGGGAAGGGAAAGCAGAAATAGTGGGAAAGAGAAAATGACACGCCCCCTGCATGTCCTTGCAGGTCCCCTGTTTGTTTTAAATCTAATGAGAATGACAACATTTGTTGCCCAGGTTCCCCAAGTACCAAGGCACAACCTTGTTTCGCTCCAATCACAACAACCAGGTTCCACTGACGTTTACAGAGAGAAGTTTACAAGGTTAATTATTCTGTTCTTGAAACTGCTAATTCTGGGCCCTATAGTACAGCCAAGTCTAGAACATCTTGCATTACTGAGGGTGCTGTCAAGCAGTAGTTCCAAGTGGAATTGATTAAGACCTGTTCACTCTTTTTCACAGGCGATTGATGGATCTAGTCGCCTGAACTGCACAAGACGGATCGATTGACCAAAAATGATTGAACGACAAAGCTTCCAACTATACGTCTACATTCATCAATGCACACTAACACCCGGAGACAACATATTCAGTTACACTAATGTCACTTGATGGCGTGCTGTTCTCAAATCTCTGGCTGAGCTGGCTTCTCTGCAACAGAACACATTGGGTTATGAAGATGACACAGACACAAGGCAATGGTCATTTTCCAAAATGGCCCAGGACCAGTTCAGATGATGCACTGGAAAGGGGGGAGGAAGGGAACTGCCTTAGCTCTCACGGGGTGCCCTGGCACTGCCTCTGGCTGCTGTAGGTGTGAATCCACGTGCATCGTCTGACCTGGCAAGCACAGATTCAGTATGATCAGTTGAAGCCCTACATTTGATGTATAGTTAACCGCCTGTACAGTGGCTATGCACACCAAGCCATACTAGACAAGGATGCTGCAGGCGGAAATACAATGCAAATTTAGATTCCAAACGCTATAGGTAATGGGTATTGTATAACCAGGGCTCTTTTTTGTAGAAAAAGCCCAGCAGGAACTCATTAGCATAATAGGCCACACCAACAGCAGAAACTCATTAGCATATTAGGCCACACACCCTCATGTTACCAAAAGTGTGCTCATCCAGCCACACCCACCTTTTGCTTGTTATTCTGTTTACCTTGTTTGTTGTCCAAACCCAGGGCCTTTTTTTTGTAGCAGGAACTCCTTTGCATGTTAGGCCACACACCCCTAATGTAGCCAATCCTAATGAGTGTCTGCTGTTGGGTGTGGCCTATTATGCTAATGTGTTCCTGCTGGGCGTGGCCAACTCGGGAGCCAGCCAGAACTCTGTTCCTGTGCGTTCCTGTCCAAAAATAGCCCTGTGTATAACAATTATGTTGGGCTTGTGGTGTTTGAGATGGTTTAAAAATCAAGAAGCACAGTGCCTGAATCCTCTAGGGCTGTTTTGCTCCACCTTGGCTTCCTCATGGCAGTCCTCCATTCATCCTATTTCCATGTTTTATCCCACTTTGCGGCAATCTTTCCCAAACCTGGTTTGTGTTTGTTTATTTTTTTAATCTCAGCCTCTGCATGCCATGGCGATGGGAAGGAGTCAATTTTTGCAAGTCTCACCCACATCAGTGCCATTTTCTTTAGCCCTACGGCCAACCTTTCTCCCCCATACCACAGGGCTTGGGGAGGGGGCTTTTGTTTAAAAATGGGGAATTTATAGTTTTCTGCAGCAATGCAACATAACAATATACTGTCAAGATCTACTAGTTCCCAGATTTCATTCTAAAAGAAAGGTTCGCCTCTAGCCCTTTTCATTCATTAACAAAACGAGCTGGGAACTAAGATATTGTTTATGACATTATAAGTGATAGCCGACAAAGCACTGTTTGTAAAAGCCCTTTAGGGGGGTGGGGTGGAATGGTGGCCATAAGAAGCTGAAGCAAGAAAAGTATGATGAAAACTGAAATTTGGAGGCTCCATGTGGAAGCAGCCGAGCCCTGTCATATCAAGGGCCTTTCTGTCCAGGATTTTCCTTGATAGAGTTGCATGAATGTGTGATGGCTACATCTGTTGATACCAGCTTTGGCCCATCTGAACCCTTGACAAACTTGTCATATAAGCTCAAAAAGCACATGCATATCCAATTAGTATATAATTTTTTAAATTAAAAATTTAACTAATTCCCGCAAATAAGGCGTTGTGAGTCCACTGCTCAATCACCACCACCACCAAGAGTCTTTTTTCCCCCTTCCCCAAAGGAAGCATTTGGAATTGGAGTTATGGCGAAGATTGGTATTCTACGGTCTGAAATGCCTTTTTAAAAAGTTTATCATCTGTTCTTGCTTCTAGCCCAAAGAGCTCCCCTGGATTTTAATAAGTATTTTTTAAGATGAAAATTCAGTTCCTTTAATAAGAAGCTACTTTCTCCTCCTTGGTTTGTGGTTTTTCTTGGGTT
Organism: Gekko japonicus; assembly: GCF_001447785.1. NCBI lineage: Eukaryota > Metazoa > Chordata > Lepidosauria > Squamata > Gekkonidae > Gekko > Gekko japonicus. Next base: position 492,031 of record NW_015161425.1, read on the forward strand.
TTATCACCTGAAACCACACTGGATTATGCTGTCAATGAAGGAAGCCATTTATCTCCAGGCCACTGATATTAAACAGTTGTGAATCAAAGCCTGATAGAAATAGGTCTTAATTGCGTGTGTGGCTCATGCATACTGCTCTAGGTGACACTAGATTTTGAGTAATGGCAATTTTTAAACCCTGAAGCTAACTCATGTAATTTACAGGATGGAATTTTTGTACTAATCCAACTGCTGCAGAGTTTGGCTCTGTGACAAATGTTTCACACAATTGCAAAGAGACATTTAAATGGGTTTTTTTTTTACTACCCTTACTCCTGGTAAGTGACATTTCACAACAGACCTCCTTGGCTTCAATATTCTCCCACCACCACCACCAATTTAAATAAAAAGGCACACTATTAGACATTCAGAAGAAAAGAACAAACAGGAACATCCAATGTTCGGAGGTAATATACCTTGGAATTCAAGGGGCTGTGGAAAAGCAATAGAAGAGCACCATCGTCTTCATGCACTGCTTGCTAGCTGTTGGAAGTGAAGGTCTTTGCCCTGTCTCTTAGCCTCAGACTTCAGAGGGGGACTATAAAGAGTCAGAGAGATAGGTTGGCCATGACTCTGATCATCCTTCCCTTCTACTGTTCTAATACTACCCCCTTTATGTGTAGATTGCCACTCTCAGGGAATCTTCCTTCCTTCCGGTCTGACACCTTCTCTCCACACCATGGTAGTCTTCTCCATCTTTGGCACCATGAGGGCAAGACATGCTTCCCACATCTCCATCCATCCTAGAAGGTTAGACTAGATTAGAACCCTATCTCTACTCTACCCTGTCTAGAATGGAGTTCCTTACGATAAAGGACTCGTATTAGTTTTGCAAAGCTAAAGAGGCTCCGTGTGTAACTCTGTTTCTTATCAGCACCCACAAACCATATAGACTCTGCTGTGTTATGTGCCTTGAACACTCTGCTAACCCAAATAATCCTTCATCAGCTTCCCTGAAACAATTATCTGACTGCTGTTGGAAACAGGATCCTGGGATGAAGGACTATTGGTCTTCTCCAGCAACAATTGGTTTATGTCCTTGCTTAGGTATCTGGGGGGGTTCTAACCAGAGGTAAGAACTTCCCCTATTGCAACTACCCTATTCTGAGCTGCACCATACTTCAAAAATAGTTCCTCTGATGTCATTAGAACTGCTCTGACAGAATGAAGTAAGAATAATGGTAGGAAAACACTGCTCCATGTAATGACTTCAATTTGGTTAAAGGCAAGACCCCACTGAAGTACTCTGTATTTATGTTTTGCAGTGTATTTGATTTGTATGGTGCTCCCACAAGGAAACCAGAAAGAGTGGAAGTAATCCAAGAGCAAGAAATTGGTTCAACCTCAGGATTTCACCATCTCTCCTCACATCTTTCTTTTAAGACAGGTCACGCCTCTTATCCGTGGATGTTCCTGCCATTTCATTTTGAGAGACAGCAACAAAAACACCCTAGAACCGTTTTCAGTGCTATCACCTGTCAAGAGAGAAGCCCTAGTCTCGTATAACCCACAAATCATGTGCAGAAATGAGTTTTTGAGACGAACATTAAACAATTCAGTGACTTTGCTGTCAGTTGGTATAAGCCAATATGTTGCAATCAGAGGTAAATAAAATAAAGTGTAAGCAAGTCGCTGCCGTCTCTTAAAAAGGGTAGAAAGCATCTGACATCTTGTGATTTGCTTGTTTACAACAGCTTTTAATTCCTGTTTCAGTTAGCGCCAATACAGCAGCTAGCGTTGTCAACCTCCAGAGAGCGTCTGGAGATGTTCCAGAATTAAAACTGATCTCCAAACTACAGAGATTGTAGTAGAGAAACTAGATAAAACGGCAACTTTAGATAGTGGACTGCCTGACATTATACCGTGCAGAGGTCCCTTTCGAGATCTGACAAGATTGGGCTAGCTAGGCCCTACACACTAACTGTTACACTCAGGGGTCATTTTGTAGAAAAAGAGCTAGGGGAACTCATTAGCATAACTCATTAGCATATGCCACACCCCCTGACATCAGGGGCCCGGCGGTGGACCTGCAAGGCCAGCGGGAGTGTGAGGAAGCCCCGCCAAGGCCCTCCCTGGCCCCAGGCAGGCAGGGGTGGGGAGAGTCGGGGAGGAAGCAACTTACCCTCCCTCTTCTCCTGCCTCCTCCTGGCTGAATGAGGGCTGGAAACGGGGTGGCTGGAAGCAGGGGGTGGGGCTTCGTCATGTGCCCCGCCCCCTGCACCTCACCCGGGGGAACTGCGTCCCCCCGCGTCCCCCCCCCAAAATGACCTCTGGTTACACTGGCTCCATATTTGCTTTTGGAACTGAATCTCCTGGACCATAATAGGTGGGTACGCAACTGAAATACCATTTTGGTCACACATACCTAATCTGGACATAGGGTTGCCAAGTGTATCTTCGCCAGGAGTGGGGGGCTCCCGGCCGGCGTCCTGTGTGTGCATGCGCGCGCAAAGCACGCGCGCACCGCAAACACGTCACCCGGAAGTGACAGGAGGACCCCAGGCATGCTGGGGGCGGGGCCACGCCCATACAAGGGAAAACCATAGAGTTTTCCCTTGTATGGCTGTGGCCCTGCCCCCAGTGTGCCTGGCGTGCCCACGTCACTTCCTGGTGACGCGCATGCCAGGTGGGGTTTCCCCCGGGGCCTGATTCTGCGGCGGCGGAAATCGGGCCTCCAAAGCGGGGGTTTACCCGCCCCCACTTGGCAGCCCTATCTGGACACAAGGCGATGCCACATGAGGCTTATATAGTACATCCTTGCCTTGTGTCACTGATACTTATCAGAACATCATTTTTCACTTGGTCCTATATTGATTAACATTAATATTGAAATTATTGACCCTATGTGCAGCTTTTATGTTTGATCACTGAAGAAGGCTGGTAGGCCGAAACGCATCTGATTTAGGGTCCCATGAGGTCCTAATTGTGCATATTGTAGGATTTGTAATTCTTACTGAGGCTATATTTGGGCCCATAATTGTTTTTAAACTAATTTGCAATAAATACATGTGGTTTTGATAATTTGTAATATTTCTGTTCTATATTTCCTGATTTTACATTGGGCCCTACATGACATCATATCCTGCAGAGGTTCCTCCCTTCCTCAAACCCTTCCCCAGGCTCCACCTCCAAATCTTCAGGGATTTCCCAACCTGGAACTGGCCACCCTAGCAGCAGCCCTCTTGTATCCTTCCAACCTCACCATTTAGCCCATCTTCCCTTAGTTGGCACCCACAGCTACCAGTTTGGTGTAGTGGCTAGGAGCGCGGACTCTAATCTGGGAAAATCGGGTTTGATTCCCCACTCCTCCACTTGCACCTGGCTCGATGACCTTGGGCAAGTCATAAGTTCCTTCAGAAATGTTCTCTCATCAGAAGTTCTCGAAAGAGCTCTCTCAGCCCCACCTACCTCACAGGGTGTCTGTTGTGGGGAGGGTGTAGTAGAGATGGGACTATATAGATTTTCCCCTGTTTTGATTATTCATATTTCTCTGGTTTTTATAGATTTATTCTTTAAGTAATATTTTATTAGGATGTTAGAAAGGCCTGTTATATAGAAGGCTTTCCTCTTGTAGGTCTGATATTGTTAGCAGACAACATAATAGGTACAAAGTTTATGATTCTGTAGTTCTTAGGGCAAACCTTTCAATGTCTGGGTCAGATAGGATTTTAGTCTCGTATCAGTAATGAATACTTTTGTTTGGGGAAGAACAAGCTTTAGCCGATATGCCTTAGGTCATGTCAAGTAAATATGTGACGCTATTGCATAGAAACACCTTACTTACATTTGACCAATAAGGAGATTTTTATGTAAATGTTGTTTATGTTTTTGTACCCAATTATGCTGTTTGAATATTATTCCCATGATGATGGTATGATGATGTCATTTTAAGTATTTAACTTTATGTATTTCCTGAATATGTTCAGAATATGCTCAAGAAGAAGAAGAAGATGAAGAAGAAAAGGAAGAAAGTTGTCAATTGTTGTTTAGCTATTTGGTCTTATTGTTTTCCTATTAATTGAAGCATGTTTCCTGATTATGCTGGGAAGAAAGTAGTCAGTTTTGATGGGTTCTTTGGCCTAACTGTTTTCCATATTTAATTACAATAAAATACAAGAACTTCCTCCTCATTTGACTTCATTTTTGACATGGAATCTAATGTCTACAACAAGGGGAAGGGAAAGGAGATTGTAAACTGCTTTGAGACTCCTGTGGGTAGTGAAGGGCAGGGTATAAATCCAATCTCTTCTCTCGTTTACTAAAGTCACAGGCAGGACTCAACATAGATCACATTCTTGCATGCACTTATGAACATTACAGAAACTACTCTTACAATGGGAGATTGGTAAAGCCAATGTACTTCTTCTTTGGGAGATTGGTAAAGCCAATGTACTTCTTCAGGCAACTATCTCATCATGCACATGACCAGCAAATGGCAGCATATTTATTTACTGACTTTATTTATAGCCTGGTTTGGTTTTTTTTGCTGATGCTCAAGGTAGACTACCAAATGTAAGAAAAATGCAACCAGACAGCATAAGACATCCAATGCACAATGCAGTCGGACTAGGATTATGTAGTTAGAACAAATTGTCTAAGGCAAGATGTGCCATAAACAATGCAGAAGGTGGATTACAGAGGTGGATTACACTAGACGACTATCCTGTTTTCTCATAAATGTGCACTCCTGGACTTCTCCATTCTATTTCTGTTCTAGTGCCTTTGTGAAAATGTGCTCCTGGGAAATGTTGTGCATTCTGTGGGATGACAGATGTGTGAGAGCCTTCCTGACCTACTCAGGCTGGGTGTTCCACAAAGTGGGAGTCACCTCACCACAGAGAATGCGGGGGAACAGGCAGTTGCTGATCTTACTCTTTCGCAGGGTGGCACCTTAGTGGGAAGTCAGAATAGTGTACCTGAAAGCCACAACGGTCATGTGCTTTGAGTATAATGCCAGGAGTCTTTCAGCTTGACCTGTAATTAATTTTAAAAAAATAAGATTTATTAAGCCACCTAAGTAAATTAATGGTAGGCAAGTTTTGCATAGTCTTTCACAGTGATTCACAAATGGGTGCAACTATTTCCATACAGGAAAACAGTATTGGCTTTGTGCTTCTTTGTTCAGAAGTACACACCTTAACTTGTTTGGTGACATCCCTGCAGAGCAAAATCCATCCTCCTTCTCAGACTTGTCCCCATTTTCTTAAGAGGATCTGTGAATTTAACAGCTATATTGTAGGTGGCACAATATCCACAAATATAGTTTTTATCATTACCAAATTTTCTTACCAGGGAAAGTTTCCTCCGGCCCCGGTCACACAGGCCAGATAACGCGGCGAGGGGAGGTGTGGCTGTTCGCCCTGGAGCAAAATAAAGCACGGTAGCCCAATCACACGGTCCCCCAAGTCTCTGTGCTTAGGCTGTTAGCTGGCGATCACACGGCGATGCTGCAGCGTGGCGAAGAAATGGCACGGCACGATCACACAAGCATTTCGTATTCGTGCGCATGCACAGTTCCACGGAGCAGCACTGCTTTCAGTTTCGTGTTTGTGCACATGTGCTTACGAAAAGCATCCGGGTTGCGACAGGACGTGGATGGGCGCCGGATGCCACGTGATACTAGCGCTCCCGCGATCAGATGCCCGCCTGTGCCGCACGTTTTCCGGATACTAGTGCACTTTCCTTGGTTCTTTTTAACTCTGCATCTTCGGCGGGACGCCACGGGTTGGCCACAGGTGCGCTACACTTCCCAGTTATTGCGGTGTGATCACGCCCCAAAAATCTACCCGACATTCGTGCCTTTCGCGCAGCAAATTCTCCGTGTGACCAGGACCTCTATTGAATTTCTGCATGCCATGCAACTGTTAAAAGGCTTAGATCCTCAGACAGAAAACAGAAGGTAGCAATTCTATTTGTGAATTTTATTTTATGTAAAATTTCTCACCTGTACTAAGGACCTTAGCAGGGTCTCAAGGTGAGATATAACAATCAAATACTATCTTTTTATTTAATTTTCTTTGCCTAAGGAAAATACAGTGTATTAGAAAAGTTTGCTATGCATTTTTGAACTGGATCAAAATACCTACAACAACATAAAAGTCTGTCCAGCAAGTAACTTTTAACAGGCACTTAAAGGTTTCCCTTGCTGGAAAGCTTGTCAAATCTGACTCTAAGGGGCAATACTCATCTCCATTTCCAATCCGAAGAGCCAGCGCTGTCCAAAGACTTCTCCATGGTAATGTGGCCGGCATGACTAAATGCCAAGGCACATGGAACACTGTTACCTTCCTGCCGAAGCGGTACCTATTTCTCTACTTGCAATTTCTTGCTTTCGAACTGCTAGGTTGGCAGGAGCTGGGATCAGAGTGGGCGCTCACTCTGTCATGCAGCACTAGGGTCTCAAACTGCCTGCAGCTCAGCGTCTTAACCTCTGAGCCACTGCAGCTCCTATAGGCACTCAGGTAAGAGGCTCTAATCACTATCCCCTTTTCCTGTTTTTCTTACCATTCAGTCTAACAGCACTGGAATTGTGTTGAGCTCAGGAATTCCGCACATCTTCCATCCCTCTGCATATTCCAAGTTGTTATGTTGGTTTATTTTGTCACAGACATGCCTAAAAAAATCAGATTTTTGAGCCAGGTTGCTGTTTTCCGTGGCATCACAGACGCAACTCACCCCACTTATTTTTGCTGTACATGCACTAGAAAAGGGGCTTGCCATGCGCATGCATGAGAATTTCCATATCATCCCTGTGAGAAAATGTGGGAAACTGCCCTCTGCTCAAAGGTACACCTCAATCTTTATACGCCCGGAGCTTTTAAGAAGTTTTCCTGTCAACAAAGAGCAGGCAAAGGGAGAGGAGTCAGTTGCTCACCCACCTAGTCAATTGCTTTTAAGCAGCTCTTACTTACTGTTTAGTCATGTAAATGTTTTTAGCTGTCATGAACCTCTCCAGCTGTTTCTCCCGGACTCCAACTCAGAGTCCAGAGTTGGGGGGGGGAGCCTGAGGCACTGGGCAATTCTGCATTGGCTTTTCCCTCCATTGTTTTACCAAACCCACACTGTAACAGGAATTCCCCTCTGCATTGCATGCTGCTTTCGCTTTCTTTGATCATTGGATTTTATGGCCCCCTCCACACGGCATGCCGCTTTCGCTTTCTTTGATCATCGGGTTTTATGGTACCTTCTGCATAGATTTATGTCCAGTCGGGGGTGACTTCGCAGTCAGTACGCCATTGCCCCAGGGTATTTGAATGTGGCTTTGAGCTGCACTTTCCCCTCCCAGTTGAGAAAATGTGGAGCCGAATGCTAGATGCAGAATCGCCCACAGTTACAACTCAGAGTGGGGGCGGAGAACAGCACCTGAGACACAGTTGCACCATGCAGAAAATCCCTGTACAGATGAAGGACTATCCGGATCTCCTTGATGTGAATCCCCTTCTGTGCTCTTCGGCTGCTCACGCCATGTCTTCAGTCATGTCAGATACTAAGGGCCAAACCACACAGGACTTTTAAAATGAGTTCTTCAGGTTCTCTGCTTTCCCTGCAGCCACACAGCATTTGTGGGGAACATCATCTTTAAAGTCTGCGGGGTCCCAATTTTACTTGGAGTCACAGGGTAGAGGGCCACTGACTCCTCCCACCATTCCCCCATTCACGCAGCTCCAAAGTCATGCATAGTTTTGGGGGGGCAGCCATATTGGTCTGCATTAGAACAGTTAGATTTTAAGTTGTGTAGCATTTTAGAGACCAAGAAGATTGTCAGGGTAGGAGCTTTCAAGAGCCAACACTCCCTTTGTCAGGTATGGGCCAGAACGGAGAGTCCTTACGTCCCAGTCAGATGGCAGGAAGGGAGAATTTCTCCTCTGCTCAGATCAAACTGATTAAAATGCACGTTGTACTTCTGCATCCTGAATTCCTTCCTTGCAACACTCCTCCCAACATCCAACTGGGATACAAAGACTAAGAGATCCCCATTCTAAGTCATATCACGGAAGTTATGAATCTTGAAAGTTTATAACACCAAAATCTTGTCAGTTGCTCAAGTCCTACTGGACTCATATTCAAAAGTTATGCATATACTAGGGCCATTCGTGCTCAGGAAAATGCGGAACCTAGATGTAATCAGTTAAAAAGCATCTTGTATGCTTTGGTATACCTGCTGGAGCCC